>NW_027366513.1:0-70706 GCF_046119375.1 Phyllobates terribilis
ATATTGTAAATGCACAAACAGTAATTTCTCCGCATTGCAAGGTGCCAATTCTGAAATTTTTTGCTTTTTCCTGCTCCTCTTAGCATGATAAAGAAGATTCAAAGAGAGTGAGATGCCAGCTCCTTTCATTCAGTCAGTAGCTTCAAACATTTCTGGTATAGAAAACATGTTTTTCAATGGCAAAAATCAATGAATATTGTAAATGCACAAACAGTAATATCTCCACATTGCAAGGTGCAATTCTGAAATTCTTTGCTTTTTCCTGCTAATCCTAGCTTGATAAAGAAGATTCAAAGAGAGTGAGATGCCAGCTCCTTTCATTCAGTCAGTAGCTCAAACATTTCTGGTATATGAAAAACATGTTTTTCAATGGCAAAAATCAATGAATATTGTAAATGCACAAACAGTAATTTCTCCGCATTGCAAGGTGCCAATTCTGAAATTTTTTGCTTTTTCCTGCTCCTCTTAGCATGATAAAGAAGATTCAAAGAGAGTGAGATGCCAGCTCCTTTCATTCAGTCAGTAGCTTCAAACATTTCTGGTATATGAAAAACATGTTTTTCAATGGCAAAAATCAATGAATATTGTAAATGCACAAACAGTAATATCTCCACATTGCAAGGTGCAATTCTGAAATTCTTTTGCTTTTTCCTGCTAATCCTAGCTTGATAAAGAAGATTCAAAGAGAGTGAGATGCCAGCTCCTTTCATTCAGTCAGTAGCTTCAAACATTTCTGGTATATGAAAAACATGTTTTTCAATGGCAAAAATCAATGAATATTGTAAATGCACAAACAGTAATATCTCCACATTGCAAGGTGCAATTCTGAAATTTTTAGCTTTTTCCTGTTAATCCTAGCATGATAAAGAAGATTCAAAGAGAGTGAGATGCCAGCTCCTTTCATTCAGTCAGTAGCTTCAAACATTTCTGGACGTTTTCAATGGCAAAAATCAATGAATATTGTAAATGCACAAACAGTAATATCTCCACATTGCAAGGTGCAATTCTGAAATTTTTTGCTTTTTCCTGTTAATCCTAGCATGATAAAGAAGATTCAAAGAGAGTGAGATGCCAGCTCCTTTCATTCAGTCAGTAGCTTCAAACATTTCTGGTATATGAAAAACATGTTTTTCAATGGCAAAAATCAATGAATATTGTAAATGCACAAAACAGTAATATCTCCACATTGCAAGGTGCAATTCTGAAATTTTTTGCTTTTTCCTGCTAATCCTAGCATGATAAAGAAGATTCAAAGAGAGTGAGATGCCAGCTCCTTTCATTCAGTCAGTAGCTTCAAACATTTCTGGTATATGAAAAACATGTTTTTCAATGGCAAAAATCAATGAATATTGTAAATGCACAAACAGTAATATCTCCACATTGCAAGGTGCAATTCTGAAATTTTTTGCTTTTTCCTGCTAATCCTAGCATGATAAAGAAGATTCAAAGAGAGTGAGATGCCAGCTCCTTTCATTCAGTCAGTAGCTTCAAACATTTCTGGAAAACGTTTTTCAATGGCAAAAATCAATGAATATTGTAAATGCACAAACAGTAATATCTCCACATTGCAAGGTGCAATTCTGAAATTTTTTGCTTTTTCCTGTTAATCCTAGCATGATAAAGAAGATTCAAAGAGAGTGAGATGCCAGCTCCTTTCATTCAGTCAGTAGCTTCAAACATTTCTGGACGTTTTCAATGGCAAAAATCAATGAATATTGTAAATGCACAAACAGTAATATCTCCACATTGCAAGGTGCAATTCTGAAATTTTTTGCTTTTTCCTGTTAATCCTAGCATGATAAAGAAGATTCAAAGAGAGTGAGATGCCAGCTCCTTTCATTCAGTCAGTAGCTTCAAACATTTCTGGTATATGAAAAACATGTTTTTCAATGGCAAAAATCAATGAATATTGTAAATGCACAAACAGTAATATCTCCACATTGCAAGGTGCAATTCTGAAATTTTTTGCTTTTTCCTGTTAATCCTAGCATGATAAAGAAGATTCAAAGAGAGTGAGATGCCAGCTCCTTTCATTCAGTCAGTAGCTTCAAACATTTCTGGTATATGAAAAACATGTTTTTCAATGGCAAAAATCAATGAATATTTTAAATGCACAAACAGTAATATCTCCACATTGCAAGGTGCAATTCTGAAATTTTTTGCTTTTTCCTGCTAATCCTAGCATGATAAAGAAGATTCAAAGAGAGTGAGATGCCAGCTCCTTTCATTCAGTCAGTAGCTTCAAACATTTCTGGACGTTTTTCAATGGCAAAAATCAATGAATATTGTAAATGCACAAACAGTAATATCTCCACATTTCAAGGTGCAATTCTGAAATTTTTTGCTTTTTCCTGTTAATCCTAGCATGATAAAGAAGATTCAAAGAGAGTGAGATGCCAGCTCCTTTCATTCAGTCAGTAGCTTCAAACATTTCTGGTATATGAAAAACATGTTTTTCAATGGCAAAAATCAATGAATATTGTAAATGCACAAACAGTAATATCTCCACATTGCAAGGTGCAATTCTGAAATTTTTTGCTTTTTCCTGTTAATCCTAGCATGATAAAGAAGATTCAAAGAGAGTGACATGCCAGCTCCTTTCATTCAGTCAGTAGCTTCAAACATTTCTGGTATATGAAAAACATGTTTTTCAATGGCAAAAATCAATGAATATTGTAAATGCACAAACAGTAATATCTCCACATTGCAAGGTGCAATTCTGAAATTTTTTGCTTTTTCCTGCTAATCCTAGCATGATAAAGAAGATTCAAAGAGAGTGAGATGCCAGCTCCTTTCATTCAGTCAGTAGCTTCAAACATTTCTGGACGTTTTTCAATGGCAAAAATCAATGAATATTGTAAATGCACAAACAGTAATATCTCCACATTGCAAGGTGCAATTCTGAAATTTTTTGCTTTTTCCTGTTAATCCTAGCATGATAAAGAAGATTCAAAGAGAGTGAGATGCCAGCTCCTTTCATTCAGTCAGTAGCTTCAAACATTTCTGGTATATGAAAAACATGTTTTTCAATGGCAAAAATCAATGAATATTGTAAATGCACAAACAGTAATATCTCCACATTGCAAGGTGCAATTCTGAAATTTTTTGCTTTTTCCTGCTAATCCTAGCATGATAAAGAAGATTCAAAGAGAGTGAGATGCCAGCTCCTTTCATTCAGTCAGTAGCTTCAAACATTTCTGGTATATGAAAAACACATGTTTTTCAATGGCAAAAATCAATGAATATTGTAAATGCACAAACAGTAATATCTCCACATTGCAAGGTGCAATTCTGAAATTTTTTGCTTTTTCCTGCTAATCCTAGCATGATAAAGAAGATTCAAAGAGAGTGAGATGCCAGCTCCTTTCATTCAGTCAGTAGCTTCAAACATTTCTGGTATATGAAAAACATGTTTTTCAATGGCAAAAATCAATGAATATTGTAAATGCACAAACAGTAATATCTCCACATTGCAAGGTGCAATTCTGAAATTTTTAGCTTTTTCCTGTTAATCCTAGCATGATAAAGAAGATTCAAAGAGAGTGAGATGCCAGCTCCTTTCATTCAGTCAGTAGCTTCAAACATTTCTGGACGTTTTTCAATGGCAAAAATCAATGAATATTGTAAATGCACAAACAGTAATATCTCCACATTGCAAGGTGCAATTCTGAAATTTTTTGCTTTTTCCTGTTAATCCTAGCATGATAAAGAAGATTCAAAGAGAGTGAGATGCCAGCTCCTTTCATTCAGTCAGTAGCTTCAAACATTTCTGGTATATGAAAAACGTTTTTCAATGGCAAAAATCAATGAATATTGTAAATGCACAAACAGTAATATCTCCACATTGCAAGGTGCAATTCTGAAATTTTTTGCTTTTTCCTGCTAATCCTAGCATGATAAAGAAGATTCAAAGAGAGTGAGATGCCAGCTCCTTTCATTCAGTCAGTAGCTTCAAACATTTCTGGTATATGAAAAACATGTTTTTCAATGGCAAAAATCAATGAATATTGTAAATGCACAAACAGTAATATCTCCACATTGCAAGGTGCAATTCTGAAATTTTTTGCTTTTTCCTGCTAATCCTAGCATGATAAAGAAGATTCAAAGAGAGTGAGATGCCAGCTCCTTTCATTCAGTCAGTAGCTTCAAACATTTCTGGATGTTTTTCAATGGCAAAAATCAATGAATATTGTAAATGCACAAACAGTAATATCTCCACATTGCAAGGTGCAATTCTGAAATTTTTTGCTTTTTCCTGTTAATCCTAGCATGATAAAGAAGATTCAAAGAGAGTGAGATGCCAGCTCCTTTCATTCAGTCAGTAGCTTCAAACATTTCTGGTATATGAAAAACATGTTTTTCAATGGCAAAAATCAATGAATATTGTAAATGCACAAACAGTAATATCTCCACATTGCAAGGTGCAATTCTGAAATTTTTTGCTTTTTCCTGTTAATCCTAGCATGATAAAGAAGATTCAAAGAGAGTGAGATGCCAGCTCCTTTCATTCAGTCAGTAGCTTCAAACATTTCTGGTATATGAAAAACATGTTTTTCAATGGCAAAAATCAATGAATATTGTAAATGCACAAACAGTAATATCTCCACATTGCAAGGTGAAATTCTGAAATTTTTTGCTTTTTCCTGTTAATCCTAGCATGATAAAGAAGATTCAAAGAGAGTGAGATGCCAGCTCCTTTCATTCAGTCAGTAGCTTCAAACATTTCTGGTATATGAAAAACATGTTTTTCAATGGCAAAAATCAATGAATATTGTAAATGCACAAACAGTAATATCTCCACATTGCAAGGTGCAATTCTGAAATTTTTTGCTTTTTCCTGCTAATCCTAGCATGATAAAGAAGATTCAAAGAGAGTGAGATGCCAGCTCCTTTCATTCAGTCAGTAGCTTCAATCATTTCTGGACATTTTTCAATGGCAAAAATCAATGAATATTGTAAATGCACAAACAGTAATTTCTCCGCATTGCAAGGTGCAATTCTGAAATTTTTTGCTTTTTCCTGCTCCTCTTAGCATGATAAAGAAGATTCAAAGAGAGTGAGATGACAGCTCCTTTCATTCAGTCAGTAGCTTCAATCATTTCTGGACGTTTTTCAATGGCAAAAATCAATGAATATTGTAAATGCACAAACAGTAATTTCTCCGCATTGCAAGGTGCAATTCTGAAATTTTTTGCTTTTTCCTGCTCCTCTTAGCATGATAAAGAAGATTCAAAGAGAGTGAGGTGCCAGCTCCTTTCATTCAGTCAGGAGCTTCAAACATTTCTGGTATATGAATAACATGTTTTTCAATGGCAAAAATCAATGAATATTGTAAATGCACAAACAGTAATTTCTCCGCATTGCAAGGTGCAATTCTGAAATTTTTTGCTTTTTCCTGCTCCTCTTAGCATGATAAAGAAGATTCAAAGAGAGTGAGATGCCAGCTCCTTTCATTCAGTCAGTAGCTTCAATCATTTCTGGACGTTTTTCAATGGCAAAAATCAATGAATATTGTAAATGCACAAACAGTAATTTCTCCGCATTGGAAGGTGCAATTCTGAAATTTTTTGCTTTTTCCTGCTCCTCTTAGCATGATAAACAAGATTCAAAGAGAGTGAGATGCCAGCTCCTTTCATTCAGTCAGTAGCTTCAATCATTTCTGGACGTTTTTCAATAGCAAAAATCATTGAATATTGTAAATGCACAAACAGTAATTTCTCCGCATTGCAAGGTGCAATTCTGAAATTTTTTGCTTTTTCCTGCTCCTCTTAGCATGATAAAGAAGATTCAAAGAGAGTGAGATGCCAGCTCCTTTCCTTCAGTCAGTAGCTTCAATCATTTCTGGTATATGAATAACATGATGTTTTTCAATGGCAAAAATCAATGAATTTTGTAAATGCACAAACAGTAATTTCTCCGCATTGCAAGGCGCAATTCTGAAATTTTTTGCTTTTTCCTGCTCCTCTTAGCATGATAAAGAAGATTCAAAGAGAGTGAGATGCCAGCTCCTTTCATTCAGTCAGTAGCTTCAATCATTTCTGGACATTTTTCAATGGCAAAAATCAATGAATATTGTAAATGCACAAACAGTAATTTCTCCGCATTGCAAGGTGCAATTCTGAAATTTTTTGCTTTTTCCTGCTCCTCTTAGCATGATAAAGAAGATTCAAAGAGAGTGAGATGCCAGCTCCTTTCATTCAGTCAGTAGCTTCAATCATTTCTGGACGTTTTTCAATGGCAAAAATCAATGAATATTGTAAATGCACAAACAGTAATTTCTCCGCATTGCAAGGTGCAATTCTGAAATTTTTTGCTTTTTCCTGCTCCTCTTAGCATGATAAAGAAGATTCAAAGAGAGTGAGATGCCAGCTCCTTTCATTCAGTCAGTACCTTCAATCATTTCTGGACGTTTTTCAATGGCAAAAATCAATGAATATTGTAAATGCACAAACAGTAATTTCTCCGCATTGCAAGGTGCAATTCTGAAATTTTTTGCTTTTTCCTGCTCCTCTTAGCATGATAAAGAAGATTCAAAGAGAGTGAGATGCCAGCTCCTTTCATTCAGTCAGTAGCTTCAATCATTTCTGGACGTTTTTCAATGGCAAAAATCAATGAATATTGTAAATGCACAAACTGTAATTTCTCCGCATTGCAAGGTGCAATTCTGAAATTTTTTGCTTTTTCCTGCTCCTCTTAGCATGATAAAGAAGATTCAAAGAGAGTGAGATGCCAGCTCCTTTCATTCTGTCAGTAGCTTCAATCATTTCTGGTATATGAATAACATGATGTTTTTCAATAGCAAAAATCAATGAATATTGTAAATGCACAAACAGTAATTTCTCCGCATTGCAAGGTGCAATTCTGAAATTTTTTGCTTTTTCCTGCTCCTCTTAGCATGATAAAGAAGATTCAAAGAGAGTGAGGTGCCAGCTCCTTTCATTCAGTCAGGAGCTTCAAACATTTCTGGTATATGAATAACATGTTTTTCAATGGCAAAAATCAATGAATATTGTAAATGCACAAACAGTAATTTCTCCGCATTGCAAGGTGCAATTCTGAAATTTTTTGCTTTTTCCTGCTCCTCTTAGCATGATAAAGAAGATTCAAAGAGAGTGAGATGCCAGCTCCTTTCATTCAGTCAGTAGCTTCAATCATTTCTGGACGTTTTTCAATGGCAAAAATCAATGAATATTGTAAATGCACAAACAGTAATTTCTCCGCATTGGAAGGTGCAATTCTGAAATTTTTTGCTTTTTCCTGCTCCTCTTAGCATGATAAACAAGATTCAAAGAGAGTGAGATGCCAGCTCCTTTCATTCAGTCAGTAGCTTCAATCATTTCTGGACGTTTTTCAATGGCAAAAATCATTGAATATTGTAAATGCACAAACAGTAATTTCTCCGCATTGCAAGGTGCAATTCTGAAATTTTTTACTTTTTCCTGCTCCTCTTAGCATGATAAAGAAGATTCAAAGAGAGTGAGATGCCAGCTCCTTTCATTCAGTCAGTAGCTTCAATCATTTCTGGTATATGAATAACATGATGTTTTTCATTCGCAAAAATCAATGAATATTGTAAATGCACAAACAGTAATTTCTCCGCATTGCAAGGTGCAATTCTGAAATTTTTTGCTTTTTCCTGCTCCTCTTAGCATAATAAAGAAGATTCAAAGAGAGTGAGATGCCAGCTCCTTTCATTCAGTCAGTAGCTTCAATCATTTCTGGATGTTTTTCAATGGCAAAAATCAATGAATATTGTAAATGCACAAACAGTAATTTCTCCGCATTGCAAGGTGCAATTCTGAAATTTTTTGCTTTTTCCTGCTCCTCTTAGCATGATAAAGAAGATTCAAAGAGAGTGAGATGCCAGCTCCTTTCCTTCAGTCAGTAGCTTCAATCATTTCTGGTATATGAATAACATGATGTTTTTCAATGGCAAAAATCAATGAATTTTGTAAATGCACAAACAGTAATTTCTCCGCATTGCAAGGCGCAATTCTGAAATTTTTTGCTTTTTCCTGCTCCTCTTAGCATGATAAAGAAGATTCAAAGAGAGTGAGATGCCAGCTCCTTTCATTCAGTCAGTAGCTTCAATCATTTCTGGACATTTTTCAATGGCAAAAATCAATGAATATTGTAAATGCACAAACAGTAATTTCTCCGCATTGCAAGGTGCAATTCTGAAATTTTTTGCTTTTTCCTGCTCCTCTTAGCATGATAAAGAAGATTCAAAGAGAGTGAGATGCCAGCTCCTTTCATTCAGTCAGTAGCTTCAATCATTTCTGGACGTTTTTCAATGGCAAAAATCAATGAATATTGTAAATGCACAAACAGTAATTTCTCCGCATTGCAAGGTGCAATTCTGAAATTTTTTGCTTTTTCCTGCTCCTCTTAGCATGATAAAGAAGATTCAAAGAGAGTGAGATGCCAGCTCCTTTCATTCAGTCAGTACCTTCAATCATTTCTGGACGTTTTTCAATGGCAAAAATCAATGAATATTGTAAATGCACAAACAGTAATTTCTCCGCATTGCAAGGTGCAATTCTGAAATTTTTTGCTTTTTCCTGCTCCTCTTAGCATGATAAAGAAGATTCAAAGAGAGTGAGATGCCAGCTCCTTTCATTCAGTCAGTAGCTTCAATCATTTCTGGACGTTTTTCAATGGCAAAAATCAATGAATATTGTAAATGCACAAACTGTAATTTCTCCGCATTGCAAGGTGCAATTCTGAAATTTTTTGCTTTTTCCTGCTCCTCTTAGCATGATAAAGAAGATTCAAAGAGAGTGAGATGCCAGCTCCTTTCATTCTGTCAGTAGCTTCAATCATTTCTGGTATATGAATAACATGATGTTTTTCAATAGCAAAAATCAATGAATATTGTAAATGCACAAACAGTAATTTCTCCGCATTGCAAGGTGCAATTCTGAAATTTTTTGCTTTTTCCTGCTCCTCTTAGCATGATAAAGAAGATTCAAAGAGAGTGAGATGCCAGCTCCTTTCATTCAGTCAGTAGCTTCAATCATTTCTGGACATTTTTCAATGGCAAAAATCAATGAATATTGTAAATGCACAAACAGTAATTTCTCCGCATTGCAAGGTGCAATTCTGAAATTTTTTGCTTTTTCCTGCTCCTGTTAGCATGATAAACAAGATTCAAAGAGAGTGAGATGCCATCTCCTTTCATTCAGTCAGTAGCTTCAATCATTTCTGGACGTTTTTCAATGGCAAAAATCAATGAATATTGTAAATGCACAAACAGTAATTTCTCCGCATTGCAAGGTGCAATTCTGAAATTTTTTGCTTTTTCCTGCTCCTCTTAGCATGATAAAGAAGATTCAAAGAGAGTGAGATGCCAGCTCCTTTCATTCAGTCAGTAGCTTCAATCATTTCTGGTATATGAATAACATGATGTTTTTCAATGGCAAAAATCAATGAATATTGTAAATGCACAAACAGTAATTTCTCCGCATTGCAAGGTGCAATTCTGAAATTTTTTGCTTTTTCCTGCTCCTCTTAGCATGATAAAGAAGATTCAAAGAGAGTGAGATGCCAGCTCCTTTCATTCAGTCAGTAGCTTCAATCATTTCTGGACGTTTTTCAATGGCAAAAATCAATGAATATTGTAAATGCACAAACAGTAATTTCTCCGCATTGCAAGGTGCAATTCTGAAATTTTTTGCTTTTTCCTGCTCCTCTTAGCATGATAAACAAGATTCAAAGAGAGTGAGATGCCAGCTCCTTTCATTCAGTCAGTAGCTTCAATCATTTCTGGACGTTTTTCAATGGCAAAAATCATTGAATATTGTAAATGCACAAACAGTAATTTCTCCGCATTGCAAGGTGCAATTCTGAAATTTTTTACTTTTTCCTGCTCCTCTTAGCATGATAAAGAAGATTCAAAGAGAGTGAGATGCCAGCTCCTTTCATTCAGTCAGTAGCTTCAATCATTTCTGGTATATGAATAACATGATGTTTTTCAATCGCAAAAATCAATGAATATTGTAAATGCACAAACAGTAATTTCTCCGCATTGCAAGGTGCAATTCTGAAATTTTTTGCTTTTTCCTGCTCCTCTTAGCATAATAAAGAAGATTCAAAGAGAGTGAGATGCCAGCTCCTTTCATTCAGTCAGTAGCTTCAAACATTTCTGGACGTTTTTCAATGGCAAAAATCAATGAATATTGTAAATGCACAAACAGTAATATCTCCACATTGCAAGGTGCAATTCTGAAATTTTTTGCTTTTTCCTGTTAATCCTAGCATGATAAAGAAGATTCAAAGAGAGTGAGATGCCAGCTCCTTTCATTCAGTCAGTAGCTTCAAACATTTCTGGTATATGAAAAACATGTTTTTCAATGGCAAAAATCAATGAATATTGTAAATGCACAAACAGTAATATCTCCACATTGCAAGGTGCAATTCTGAAATTTTTTGCTTTTTCCTGTTAATCCTAGCATGATAAAGAAGATTCAAAGAGAGTGAGATGCCAGCTCCTTTCATTCAGTCAGTAGCTTCAAACATTTCTGGACGTTTTTCAATGGCAAAAATCAATGAATATTGTAAATGCACAAACAGTAATATCTCCACATTGCAAGGTGCAATTCTGAAATTTTTTGCTTTTTCCTGTTAATCCTAGCATGATAAAGAAGATTCAAAGAGAGTGAGATGCCAGCTCCTTTCATTCAGTCAGTAGCTTCAAACATTTCTGGTATATGAAAAACATGTTTTTCAATGGCAAAAATCAATGAATATTGTAAATGCACAAACAGTAATATCTCCACATTGCAAGGTGCAATTCTGAAATTTTTTGCTTTTTCCTGTTAATCCTAGCATGATAAAGAAGATTCAAAGAGAGTGAGATGCCAGCTCCTTTCATTCAGTCAGTAGCTTCAAACATTTCTGGTATATGAAAAACATGTTTTTCAATGGCAAAAATCAATGAATATTTTAAATGCACAAACAGTAATATCTCCACATTGCAAGGTGCAATTCTGAAATTTTTTGCTTTTTCCTGCTAATCCTAGCATGATAAAGAAGATTCAAAGAGAGTGAGATGCCAGCTCCTTTCATTCAGTCAGTAGCTTCAAACATTTCTGGACGTTTTTCAATGGCAAAAATCAATGAATATTGTAAATGCACAAACAGTAATATCTCCACATTGCAAGGTGCAATTCTGAAATTTTTTGCTTTTTCCTGTTAATCCTAGCATGATAAAGAAGATTCAAAGAGAGTGAGATGCCAGCTCCTTTCATTCAGTCAGTAGCTTCAAACATTTCTGGTATATGAAAAACATGTTTTTCAATGGCAAAAATCAATGAATATTGTAAATGCACAAACAGTAATATCTCCACATTGCAAGGTGCAATTCTGAAATTTTTTGCTTTTTCCTGTTAATCCTAGCATGATAAAGAAGATTCAAAGAGAGTGACATGCCAGCTCCTTTCATTCAGTCAGTAGCTTCAAACATTTCTGGTATATGAAAAACATGTTTTTCAATGGCAAAAATCAATGAATATTGTAAATGCACAAACAGTAATATCTCCACATTGCAAGGTGCAATTCTGAAATTTTTTGCTTTTTCCTGCTAATCCTAGCATGATAAAGAAGATTCAAAGAGAGTGAGATGCCAGCTCCTTTCATTCAGTCAGTAGCTTCAAACATTTCTGGACGTTTTTCAATGGCAAAAATCAATGAATATTGTAAATGCACAAACAGTAATATCTCCACATTGCAAGGTGCAATTCTGAAATTTTTTGCTTTTTCCTGTTAATCCTAGCATGATAAAGAAGATTCAAAGAGAGTGAGATGCCAGCTCCTTTCATTCAGTCAGTAGCTTCAAACATTTCTGGTATATGAAAAACATGTTTTTCAATGGCAAAAATCAATGAATATTGTAAATGCACAAACAGTAATATCTCCACATTGCAAGGTGCAATTCTGAAATTTTTTGCTTTTTCCTGCTAATCCTAGCATGATAAAGAAGATTCAAAGAGAGTGAGATGCCAGCTCCTTTCATTCAGTCAGTAGCTTCAAACATTTCTGGTATATGAAAAACACATGTTTTTCAATGGCAAAAATCAATGAATATTGTAAATGCACAAACAGTAATATCTCCACATTGCAAGGTGCAATTCTGAAATTTTTTGCTTTTTCCTGCTAATCCTAGCATGATAAAGAAGATTCAAAGAGAGTGAGATGCCAGCTCCTTTCATTCAGTCAGTAGCTTCAAACATTTCTGGTATATGAAAAACATGTTTTTCAATGGCAAAAATCAATGAATATTGTAAATGCACAAACAGTAATATCTCCACATTGCAAGGTGCAATTCTGAAATTTTTAGCTTTTTCCTGTTAATCCTAGCATGATAAAGAAGATTCAAAGAGAGTGAGATGCCAGCTCCTTTCATTCAGTCAGTAGCTTCAAACATTTCTGGACGTTTTTCAATGGCAAAAATCAATGAATATTGTAAATGCACAAACAGTAATATCTCCACATTGCAAGGTGCAATTCTGAAATTTTTTGCTTTTTCCTGTTAATCCTAGCATGATAAAGAAGATTCAAAGAGAGTGAGATGCCAGCTCCTTTCATTCAGTCAGTAGCTTCAAACATTTCTGGTATATGAAAAACGTTTTTCAATGGCAAAAATCAATGAATATTGTAAATGCACAAACAGTAATATCTCCACATTGCAAGGTGCAATTCTGAAATTTTTTGCTTTTTCCTGCTAATCCTAGCATGATAAAGAAGATTCAAAGAGAGTGAGATGCCAGCTCCTTTCATTCAGTCAGTAGCTTCAAACATTTCTGGTATATGAAAAACATGTTTTTCAATGGCAAAAATCAATGAATATTGTAAATGCACAAACAGTAATATCTCCACATTGCAAGGTGCAATTCTGAAATTTTTTGCTTTTTCCTGCTAATCCTAGCATGATAAAGAAGATTCAAAGAGAGTGAGATGCCAGCTCCTTTCATTCAGTCAGTAGCTTCAAACATTTCTGGACGTTTTTCAATGGCAAAAATCAATGAATATTGTAAATGCACAAACAGTAATATCTCCACATTGCAAGGTGCAATTCTGAAATTTTTTGCTTTTTCCTGTTAATCCTAGCATGATAAAGAAGATTCAAAGAGAGTGAGATGCCAGCTCCTTTCATTCAGTCAGTAGCTTCAAACATTTCTGGTATATGAAAAACATGTTTTTCAATGGCAAAAATCAATGAATATTGTAAATGCACAAACAGTAATATCTCCACATTGCAAGGTGCAATTCTGAAATTTTTTGCTTTTTCCTGTTAATCCTAGCATGATAAAGAAGATTCAAAGAGAGTGAGATGCCAGCTCCTTTCATTCAGTCAGTAGCTTCAAACATTTCTGGTATATGAAAAACATGTTTTTCAATGGCAAAAATCAATGAATATTGTAAATGCACAAACAGTAATATCTCCACATTGCAAGGTGAAATTCTGAAATTTTTTGCTTTTTCCTGTTAATCCTAGCATGATAAAGAAGATTCAAAGAGAGTGAGATGCCAGCTCCTTTCATTCAGTCAGTAGCTTCAAACATTTCTGGTATATGAAAAACATGTTTTTCAATGGCAAAAATCAATGAATATTGTAAATGCACAAACAGTAATATCTCCACATTGCAAGGTGCAATTCTGAAATTTTTTGCTTTTTCCTGCTAATCCTAGCATGATAAAGAAGATTCAAAGAGAGTGAGATGCCAGCTCCTTTCATTCAGTCAGTAGCTTCAATCATTTCTGGACATTTTTCAATGGCAAAAATCAATGAATATTGTAAATGCACAAACAGTAATTTCTCCGCATTGCAAGGTGCAATTCTGAAATTTTTTGCTTTTTCCTGCTCCTCTTAGCATGATAAAGAAGATTCAAAGAGAGTGAGATGACAGCTCCTTTCATTCAGTCAGTAGCTTCAATCATTTCTGGACGTTTTTCAATGGCAAAAATCAATGAATATTGTAAATGCACAAACAGTAATTTCTCCGCATTGCAAGGTGCAATTCTGAAATTTTTTGCTTTTTCCTGCTCCTCTTAGCATGATAAAGAAGATTCAAAGAGAGTGAGGTGCCAGCTCCTTTCATTCAGTCAGGAGCTTCAAACATTTCTGGTATATGAATAACATGTTTTTCAATGGCAAAAATCAATGAATATTGTAAATGCACAAACAGTAATTTCTCCGCATTGCAAGGTGCAATTCTGAAATTTTTTGCTTTTTCCTGCTCCTCTTAGCATGATAAAGAAGATTCAAAGAGAGTGAGATGCCAGCTCCTTTCATTCAGTCAGTAGCTTCAATCATTTCTGGACGTTTTTCAATGGCAAAAATCAATGAATATTGTAAATGCACAAACAGTAATTTCTCCGCATTGGAAGGTGCAATTCTGAAATTTTTTGCTTTTTCCTGCTCCTCTTAGCATGATAAACAAGATTCAAAGAGAGTGAGATGCCAGCTCCTTTCATTCAGTCAGTAGCTTCAATCATTTCTGGACGTTTTTCAATAGCAAAAATCATTGAATATTGTAAATGCACAAACAGTAATTTCTCCGCATTGCAAGGTGCAATTCTGAAATTTTTTACTTTTTCCTGCTCCTCTTAGCATGATAAAGAAGATTCAAAGAGAGTGAGATGCCAGCTCCTTTCATTCAGTCAGTAGCTTCAATCATTTCTGGTATATGAATAACATGATGTTTTTCATTCGCAAAAATCAATGAATATTGTAAATGCACAAACAGTAATTTCTCCGCATTGCAAGGTGCAATTCTGAAATTTTTTGCTTTTTCCTGCTCCTCTTAGCATAATAAAGAAGATTCAAAGAGAGTGAGATGCCAGCTCCTTTCATTCAGTCAGTAGCTTCAATCATTTCTGGATGTTTTTCAATGGCAAAAATCAATGAATATTGTAAATGCACAAACAGTAATTTCTCCGCATTGCAAGGTGCAATTCTGAAATTTTTTGCTTTTTCCTGCTCCTCTTAGCATGATAAAGAAGATTCAAAGAGAGTGAGATGCCAGCTCCTTTCCTTCAGTCAGTAGCTTCAATCATTTCTGGTATATGAATAACATGATGTTTTTCAATGGCAAAAATCAATGAATTTTGTAAATGCACAAACAGTAATTTCTCCGCATTGCAAGGCGCAATTCTGAAATTTTTTGCTTTTTCCTGCTCCTCTTAGCATGATAAAGAAGATTCAAAGAGAGTGAGATGCCAGCTCCTTTCATTCAGTCAGTAGCTTCAATCATTTCTGGACATTTTTCAATGGCAAAAATCAATGAATATTGTAAATGCACAAACAGTAATTTCTCCGCATTGCAAGGTGCAATTCTGAAATTTTTTGCTTTTTCCTGCTCCTCTTAGCATGATAAAGAAGATTCAAAGAGAGTGAGATGCCAGCTCCTTTCATTCAGTCAGTAGCTTCAATCATTTCTGGACGTTTTTCAATGGCAAAAATCAATGAATATTGTAAATGCACAAACAGTAATTTCTCCGCATTGCAAGGTGCAATTCTGAAATTTTTTGCTTTTTCCTGCTCCTCTTAGCATGATAAAGAAGATTCAAAGAGAGTGAGATGCCAGCTCCTTTCATTCAGTCAGTACCTTCAATCATTTCTGGACGTTTTTCAATGGCAAAAATCAATGAATATTGTAAATGCACAAACAGTAATTTCTCCGCATTGCAAGGTGCAATTCTGAAATTTTTTGCTTTTTCCTGCTCCTCTTAGCATGATAAAGAAGATTCAAAGAGAGTGAGATGCCAGCTCCTTTCATTCAGTCAGTAGCTTCAATCATTTCTGGACGTTTTTCAATGGCAAAAATCAATGAATATTGTAAATGCACAAACTGTAATTTCTCCGCATTGCAAGGTGCAATTCTGAAATTTTTTGCTTTTTCCTGCTCCTCTTAGCATGATAAAGAAGATTCAAAGAGAGTGAGATGCCAGCTCCTTTCATTCTGTCAGTAGCTTCAATCATTTCTGGTATATGAATAACATGATGTTTTTCAATAGCAAAAATCAATGAATATTGTAAATGCACAAACAGTAATTTCTCCGCATTGCAAGGTGCAGTTCTGAAATTTTTTGCTTTTTCCTGCTCCTCTTAGCATGATAAAGAAGATTCAAAGAGAGTGAGGTGCCAGCTCCTTTCATTCAGTCAGGAGCTTCAAACATTTCTGGTATATGAATAACATGTTTTTCAATGGCAAAAATCAATGAATATTGTAAATGCACAAACAGTAATTTCTCCGCATTGCAAGGTGCAATTCTGAAATTTTTTGCTTTTTCCTGCTCCTCTTAGCATGATAAAGAAGATTCAAAGAGAGTGAGATGCCAGCTCCTTTCATTCAGTCAGTAGCTTCAATCATTTCTGGACGTTTTTCAATGGCAAAAATCAATGAATATTGTAAATGCACAAACAGTAATTTCTCCGCATTGGAAGGTGCAATTCTGAAATTTTTTGCTTTTTCCTGCTCCTCTTAGCATGATAAACAAGATTCAAAGAGAGTGAGATGCCAGCTCCTTTCATTCAGTCAGTAGCTTCAATCATTTCTGGACGTTTTTCAATGGCAAAAATCATTGAATATTGTAAATGCACAAACAGTAATTTCTCCGCATTGCAAGGTGCAATTCTGAAATTTTTTACTTTTTCCTGCTCCTCTTAGCATGATAAAGAAGATTCAAAGAGAGTGAGATGCCAGCTCCTTTCATTCAGTCAGTAGCTTCAATCATTTCTGGTATATGAATAACATGATGTTTTTCATTCGCAAAAATCAATGAATATTGTAAATGCACAAACAGTAATTTCTCCGCATTGCAAGGTGCAATTCTGAAATTTTTTGCTTTTTCCTGCTCCTCTTAGCATAATAAAGAAGATTCAAAGAGAGTGAGATGCCAGCTCCTTTCATTCAGTCAGTAGCTTCAATCATTTCTGGATGTTTTTCAATGGCAAAAATCAATGAATATTGTAAATGCACAAACAGTAATTTCTCCGCATTGCAAGGTGCAATTCTGAAATTTTTTGCTTTTTCCTGCTCCTCTTAGCATGATAAAGAAGATTCAAAGAGAGTGAGATGCCAGCTCCTTTCCTTCAGTCAGTAGCTTCAATCATTTCTGGTATATGAATAACATGATGTTTTTCAATGGCAAAAATCAATGAATTTTGTAAATGCACAAACAGTAATTTCTCCGCATTGCAAGGCGCAATTCTGAAATTTTTTGCTTTTTCCTGCTCCTCTTAGCATGATAAAGAAGATTCAAAGAGAGTGAGATGCCAGCTCCTTTCATTCAGTCAGTAGCTTCAATCATTTCTGGACATTTTTCAATGGCAAAAATCAATGAATATTGTAAATGCACAAACAGTAATTTCTCCGCATTGCAAGGTGCAATTCTGAAATTTTTTGCTTTTTCCTGCTCCTCTTAGCATGATAAAGAAGATTCAAAGAGAGTGAGATGCCAGCTCCTTTCATTCAGTCAGTAGCTTCAATCATTTCTGGACGTTTTTCAATGGCAAAAATCAATGAATATTGTAAATGCACAAACAGTAATTTCTCCGCATTGCAAGGTGCAATTCTGAAATTTTTTGCTTTTTCCTGCTCCTCTTAGCATGATAAAGAAGATTCAAAGAGAGTGAGATGCCAGCTCCTTTCATTCAGTCAGTACCTTCAATCATTTCTGGACGTTTTTCAATGGCAAAAATCAATGAATATTGTAAATGCACAAACAGTAATTTCTCCGCATTGCAAGGTGCAATTCTGAAATTTTTTGCTTTTTCCTGCTCCTCTTAGCATGATAAAGAAGATTCAAAGAGAGTGAGATGCCAGCTCCTTTCATTCAGTCAGTAGCTTCAATCATTTCTGGACGTTTTTCAATGGCAAAAATCAATGAATATTGTAAATGCACAAACTGTAATTTCTCCGCATTGCAAGGTGCAATTCTGAAATTTTTTGCTTTTTCCTGCTCCTCTTAGCATGATAAAGAAGATTCAAAGAGAGTGAGATGCCAGCTCCTTTCATTCTGTCAGTAGCTTCAATCATTTCTGGTATATGAATAACATGATGTTTTTCAATAGCAAAAATCAATGAATATTGTAAATGCACAAACAGTAATTTCTCCGCATTGCAAGGTGCAATTCTGAAATTTTTTGCTTTTTCCTGCTCCTCTTAGCATGATAAAGAAGATTCAAAGAGAGTGAGATGCCAGCTCCTTTCATTCAGTCAGTAGCTTCAATCATTTCTGGACATTTTTCAATGGCAAAAATCAATGAATATTGTAAATGCACAAACAGTAATTTCTCCGCATTGCAAGGTGCAATTCTGAAATTTTTTGCTTTTTCCTGCTCCTGTTAGCATGATAAACAAGATTCAAAGAGAGTGAGATGCCATCTCCTTTCATTCAGTCAGTAGCTTCAATCATTTCTGGACGTTTTTCAATGGCAAAAATCAATGAATATTGTAAATGCACAAACAGTAATTTCTCCGCATTGCAAGGTGCAATTCTGAAATTTTTTGCTTTTTCCTGCTCCTCTTAGCATGATAAAGAAGATTCAAAGAGAGTGAGATGCCAGCTCCTTTCATTCAGTCAGTAGCTTCAATCATTTCTGGTATATGAATAACATGATGTTTTTCAATGGCAAAAATCAATGAATATTGTAAATGCACAAACAGTAATTTCTCCGCATTGCAAGGTGCAATTCTGAAATTTTTTGCTTTTTCCTGCTCCTCTTAGCATGATAAAGAAGATTCAAAGAGAGTGAGATGCCAGCTCCTTTCATTCAGTCAGTAGCTTCAATCATTTCTGGACGTTTTTCAATGGCAAAAATCAATGAATATTGTAAATGCACAAACAGTAATTTCTCCGCATTGCAAGGTGCAATTCTGAAATTTTTTGCTTTTTCCTGCTCCTCTTAGCATGATAAACAAGATTCAAAGAGAGTGAGATGCCAGCTCCTTTCATTCAGTCAGTAGCTTCAATCATTTCTGGACGTTTTTCAATGGCAAAAATCATTGAATATTGTAAATGCACAAACAGTAATTTCTCCGCATTGCAAGGTGCAATTCTGAAATTTTTTACTTTTTCCTGCTCCTCTTAGCATGATAAAGAAGATTCAAAGAGAGTGAGATGCCAGCTCCTTTCATTCAGTCAGTAGCTTCAATCATTTCTGGTATATGAATAACATGATGTTTTTCAATCGCAAAAATCAATGAATATTGTAAATGCACAAACAGTAATTTCTCCGCATTGCAAGGTGCAATTCTGAAATTTTTTGCTTTTTCCTGCTCCTCTTAGCATAATAAAGAAGATTCAAAGAGAGTGAGATGCCAGCTCCTTTCATTCAGTCAGTAGCTACAATCATTTCTGGATGTTTTTCAATGGCAAAAATCAATGAATATTGTAAATGCACAAACAGTAATTTCTCCGCATTGCAAGGTGCAATTCTGAAATTTTTTGCTTTTTCCTGCTCCTCTTAGCATGATAAAGAAGATTCAAAGAGAGTGAGATGCCAGCTCCTTTCCTTCAGTCAGTAGCTTCAATCATTTCTGGTATATGAATAACATGATGTTTTTCAATGGCAAAAATCAATGAATTTTGTAAATGCACAAACAGTAATTTCTCCGCATTGCAAGGCGCAATTCTGAAATTTTTTGCTTTTTCCTGCTCCTCTTAGCATGATAAAGAAGATTCAAAGAGAGGGAGATGCCAGCTCCTTTCATTCAGTCAGTAGCTTCAATCATTTCTGGACATTTTTCAATGGCAAAAATCAATGAATATTGTAAATGCACAAACAGTAATTTCTCCGCATTGCAAGGTGCAATTCTGAAATTTTTTGCTTTTTCCTGCTCCTCTTAGCATGATAAAGAAGATTCAAAGAGAGTGAGATGCCAGCTCCTTTCATTCAGTCAGTAGCTTCAATCATTTCTGGACGTTTTTCAATGGCAAAAATCAATGAATATTGTAAATGCACAAACTGTAATTTCTCCGCATTGCAAGGTGCAATTCTGAAATTTTTTGCTTTTTCCTGCTCCTCTTAGCATGATAAAGAAGATTCAAAGAGAGTGAGATGCCAGCTCCTTTCATTCTGTCAGTAGCTTCAATCATTTCTGGTATATGAATAACATGATGTTTTTCAATAGCAAAAATCAATGAATATTGTAAATGCACAAACAGTAATTTCTCCGCATTGCAAGGTGCAATTCTGAAATTTTTTGCTTTTTCCTGCTCCTCTTAGCATGATAAAGAAGATTCAAAGAGAGTGAGATGCCAGCTCCTTTCATTCAGTCAGTAGCTTCAATCATTTCTGGACATTTTTCAATGGCAAAAATCAATGAATATTGTAAATGCACAAACAGTAATTTCTCCGCATTGCAAGGTGCAATTCTGAAATTTTTTGCTTTTTCCTGCTCCTGTTAGCATGATAAACAAGATTCAAAGAGAGTGAGATGCCATCTCCTTTCATTCAGTCAGTAGCTTCAATCATTTCTGGACGTTTTTCAATGGCAAAAATCAATGAATATTGTAAATGCACAAACAGTAATTTCTCCGCATTGCAAGGTGCAATTCTGAAATTTTTTGCTTTTTCCTGCTCCTCTTAGCATGATAAAGAAGATTCAAAGAGAGTGAGATGCCAGCTCCTTTCATTCAGTCAGTAGCTTCAATCATTTCTGGTATATGAATAACATGATGTTTTTCAATGGCAAAAATCAATGAATATTGTAAATGCACAAACAGTAATTTCTCCGCATTGCAAGGTGCAATTCTGAAATTTTTTGCTTTTTCCTGCTCCTCTTAGCATGATAAAGAAGATTCAAAGAGAGTGAGATGCCAGCTCCTTTCATTCAGTCAGTAGCTTCAATCATTTCTGGACGTTTTTCAATGGCAAAAATCAATGAATATTGTAAATGCACAAACAGTAATTTCTCCGCATTGCAAGGTGCAATTCTGAAATTTTTTGCTTTTTCCTGCTCCTCTTAGCATGATAAACAAGATTCAAAGAGAGTGAGATGCCAGCTCCTTTCATTCAGTCAGTAGCTTCAATCATTTCTGGACGTTTTTCAATGGCAAAAATCATTGAATATTGTAAATGCACAAACAGTAATTTCTCCGCATTGCAAGGTGCAATTCTGAAATTTTTTACTTTTTCCTGCTCCTCTTAGCATGATAAAGAAGATTCAAAGAGAGTGAGATGCCAGCTCCTTTCATTCAGTCAGTAGCTTCAATCATTTCTGGTATATGAATAACATGATGTTTTTCAATCGCAAAAATCAATGAATATTGTAAATGCACAAACAGTAATTTCTCCGCATTGCAAGGTGCAATTCTGAAATTTTTTGCTTTTTCCTGCTCCTCTTAGCATGATAAAGAAGATTCAAAGAGAGTGAGATGCCAGCTCCTTTCATTCAGTCAGTAGCTACAATCATTTCTGGATGTTTTTCAATGGCAAAAATCAATGAATATTGTAAATGCACAAACAGTAATTTCTCCGCATTGCAAGGTGCAATTCTGAAATTTTTTGCTTTTTCCTGCTCCTCTTAGCATGATAAAGAAGATTCAAAGAGAGTGAGATGCCAGCTCCTTTCCTTCAGTCAGTAGCTTCAATCATTTCTGGTATATGAATAACATGATGTTTTTCAATGGCAAAAATCAATGAATTTTGTAAATGCACAAACAGTAATTTCTCCGCATTGCAAGGCGCAATTCTGAAATTTTTTGCTTTTTCCTGCTCCTCTTAGCATGATAAAGAAGATTCAAAGAGAGGGAGATGCCAGCTCCTTTCATTCAGTCAGTAGCTTCAATCATTTCTGGACATTTTTCAATGGCAAAAATCAATGAATATTGTAAATGCACAAACAGTAATTTCTCCGCATTGCAAGGTGCAATTCTGAAATTTTTTGCTTTTTCCTGCTCCTCTTAGCATGATAAAGAAGATTCAAAGAGAGTGAGATGCCAGCTCCTTTCATTCAGTCAGTAGCTTCAATCATTTCTGGACGTTTTTCAATGGCAAAAATCAATGAATATTGTAAATGCACAAACAGTAATTTCTCCGCATTGCAAGGTGCAATTCTGAAATTTTTTGCTTTTTCCTGCTCCTCTTAGCATGATAAAGAAGATTCAAAGAGAGTGATATGCCAGCTCCTTTCATTCAGTCAGTACCTTCAATCATTTCTGGACGTTTTTCAATGGCAAAAATCAATGAATATTGTAAATGCACAAACAGTAATTTCTCCGCATTGCAAGGTGCAATTCTGAAATTTTTTGCTTTTTCCTGCTCCTCTTAGCATGATAAAGAAGATTCAAAGAGAGTGAGATGCCAGCTCCTTTCATTCAGTCAGTAGCTTCAATCATTTCTGGACGTTTTTCAATGGCAAAAATCAATGAATATTGTAAATGCACAAACTGTAATTTCTCCGCATTGCAAGGTGCAATTCTGAAATTTTTTGCTTTTTCCTGCTCCTCTTAGCATGATAAAGAAGATTCAAAGAGAGTGAGATGCCAGCTCCTTTCATTCAGTCAGTAGCTTCAATCATTTCTGGTATATGAATAACATGATGTTTTTCAATAGCAAAAATCAATGAATATTGTAAATGCACAAACAGTAATTTCTCCGCATTGCAAGGTGCAATTCTGAAATTTTTTGCTTTTTCCTGCTCCTCTTAGCATGATAAAGAAGATTCAAAGAGAGTGAGATGCCAGCTCCTTTCATTCAGTCAGTAGCTTCAATCATTTCTGGACGTTTTTCAATGGCAAAAATCAATGAATATTGTAAATGCACAAACAGTAATTTCTCCACATTGCAAGGTGCAATTCTGAAATTTTTTGCTTTTTCCTGCTCCTCTTAGCATGATAAACAAGATTCAAAGAGAGTGAGATGCCAGCTCCTTTCATTCAGTCAGTAGCTTCAATCATTTCTGGACGTTTTTCAATGGCAAAAATCATTGAATATTGTAAATGCACAAACAGTAATTTCCCGCATTGCAAGGTGCAATTCTGAAATTTTTTACTTTTTCCTGCTCCTCTTAGCATGATAAAGAAGATTCAAAGAGAGTGAGATGCCAGCTCCTTTCATTCAGTCAGTAGCTTCAATCATTTCTGGACGTTTTTCAATGGCAAAAATCAATGAATATTGTAAATGCACAAACAGTAATTTCTCCGCATTGCAAGGTGCAATTCTGAAATTTTTTGCTTTTTCCTGCTCCTCTTAGCATGATAAAGAAGATTCAAAGAGAGTGAGATGCCAGCTCCTTTTCTTCAGTCAGTAGCTTCAATCATTTCTGGTATATGAATAACATGATGTTTTTCAATGGCAAAAATCAATGAATTTTGTAAATGCACAAACAGTAATTTCTCCGCATTGCAAGGCGCAATTCTGAAATTTTTTGCTTTTTCCTGCTCCTCTTAGCATGATAAAGAAGATTCAAAGAGAGTGAGATGCCAGCTCCTTTCATTCAGTCAGTAGCTTCAATCATTTCTGGACATTTTTCAATGGCAAAAATCAATGAATATTGTAAATGCACAAACAGTAATTTCTCCGCATTGCAAGGTGCAATTCTGAAATTTTTTGCTTTTTCCTGCTCCTCTTAGCATGATAAAGAAGATTCAAAGAGAGTGAGATGCCAGCTCCTTTCATTCAGTCAGTAGCTTCAATCATTTCTGGACGTTTTTCAATGGCAAAAATCAATGAATATTGTAAATGCACAAACAGTAATTTCTCCGCATTGCAAGGTGCAATTCTGAAATTTTTTGCTTTTTCCTGCTCCTCTTAGCATGATAAAGAAGATTCAAAGAGAGTGAGGTGCCAGCTCCTTTCATTCAGTCAGGAGCTTCAAACATTTCTGGTATATGAATAACATGTTTTTCAATGGCAAAAATCAATGAATATTGTAAATGCACAAACAGTAATTTCTCCGCATTGCAAGGTGCAATTCTGAAATTTTTTGCTTTTTCCTGCTCCTCTTAGCATGATAAAGAAGATTCAAAGAGAGTGAGATGCCAGCTCCTTTCATTCAGTCAGTAGCTTCAATCATTTCTGGATGTTTTTCAATGGCAAAAATCAATGAATATTGTAAATGCACAAACTGTAATTTCTCCGCATTGCAAGGTGCAATTCTGAAATTTTTTGCTTTTTCCTGCTCCTCTTAGCATGATAAAGAAGATTCAAAGAGAGTGAGATTCCAGCTCCTTTCATTCAGTCAGTAGCTTCAATCATTTCTGGACGTTTTTCAATGGCAAAAATCAATGAATATTGTAAATGCACAAACAGTAATTTCTCCGCATTGCAAGGTGCAATTCTGAAATTTTTTGCTTTTTCCTGCTCCTCTTAGCATGATAAAGAAGATTCAAAGAGAGTGAGATGCCAGCTCCTTTCATTCAGTCAGTAGCTTCAAACATTTCTGGTATATGAATAACATGATGTTTTTCAATGGCAAAAATCAATGAATATTGTAAATGCACAAACAGTAATTTCTCCGCATTGCAAGGTGCAAGTCTGAAATTTTTTGCTTTTTCCTGCTCCTCTTAGCATGATAAAGAAGATTCAAAGAGAGTGAGATGCCAGCTCCTTTCATTCAATCAGTAGCTTCAAACATTTCTGGTATATGAATAACATGATGTTTTTCAATGGCAAAAATCAATGAATATTGTAAATGCACAAACAGTAATTTCTCCGCATTGCAAGGTGCAAGTCTGAAATTTTTTGCTTTATCCTGCTCCTCTTAGCATGATAAAGAAGATTCAAAGAGAGTGAGATGCCAGCTCCTTTCATTCAGTCAGTAGCTTCAATCATTTCTGGTATATGAATAACATGATGTTTTTCAATGGCAAAAATCAATGAATATTGTAAATGCACAAACAGTAATTTCTCCGCATTGCAAGGTGCAATTCTGAAATTTTTTGCTTTTTCCTGCTCCTCTTAGCATGATAAAGAAGATTCAAAGAGAGTGAGATGCCAGCTCCTTTCATTCAGTCAGTAGCTTCAAACATTTCTGGTATATGAATAACATGATGTTTTTCAATGGCAAAAATCAATGAATATTGTAAATGCACAAACAGTAATTTCTCCGCATTGCAAGGTGCAATTCTGAAATTTTTTGCTTTTTCCTGCTCCTCTTAGCATGATAAAGAAGATTCAAAGAGAGTGAGATGCCAGCTCCTTTCATTCAGTCAGTAGCTTCAATCATTTCTGGACGTTTTTCAATGGCAAAAATCAATGAATATTGTAAATGCACAAACAGTAATTTCTCCGCATTGCAAGGTGCAATTCTGAAAATTTTTGCTTTTTCCTGCTCCTCTTAGCATGATAAAGAAGTTTCAAAGAGAGTGAGATGCCAGCTCCTTTCATTCAGTCAGTAGCTTCAATAATTTCTGGACGTTTTTCAATGGCAAAAATCAATGAATATTGTAAATGCACAAACAGTAATTTCTCCGCATTGCAAGGTGCAATTCTGAAATTTTTTGCTTTTTCCTGCTCCTCTTAGCATGATAAACAAGATTCAAAGAGAGTGAGATGCCAGCTCCTTTCATTCAGTCAGTAGCTTCAATCATTTCTGGACATTTTTCAATGGCAAAAATCAATGAATATTGTAAATGCACAAACAGTAATTTATCCGCATTGCAAGGTGCAATTCTGAAATTTTTTGCTTTTTCCTGCTCCTCTTAGCATGATAAAGAAGATTCAAAGAGAGTGAGATGCCAGCTCCTTTCATTCAGTCAGTAGCTTCAAACATTTCTGGTATATGAATAACATGATGTTTTTCAATGGCAAAAATCAATGAATATTGTAAATGCACAAACAGTAATTTCTCCGCATTGCAAGGTGCAATTCTGAAATTTTTTGCTTTTTCCTGCTCCTCTTAGCATGATAAAGAAGATTCAAAGAGAGTGAGATGCCAGCTCCTTTCATTCAGTCAGTAGCTTCAATCATTTCTGGACGTTTTTCAATGGCAAAAATCAATGAATATTGTAAATGCACAAACAGTAATTTCTCCGCATTGCAAGGTGCAATTCTGAAATTTTTTGCTTTTTCCTGCTCCTCTTAGCATTATGAAGAAGATTCAAAGAGAGTGAGATGCCAGCTCCTTTCATTCAGTCAGTAGCTTCAAACATTTCTGGTATATGAATAACATGATGTTTTTCAATGGCAAAAATCAATGAATATTGTAAATGCACAAACAGTAATTTCTCCGCATTGCAAGGTGCAATTCTGAAATTTTTTGCTTTTTCCTGCTCCTCTTAGCATGATAAAGAAGATTCAAAGAGAGTGAGATGCCAGCTCCTTTCGTTCAGTCAGTAGCTTCAATCATTTCTGGACGTTTTTCAATGGCAAAAATCATTGAATATTGTAAATGCACAAACAGTAATTTCTCCGCATTGCAAGGTGCAATTCTGAAATTTTTTACTTTTTCCTGCTCCTCTTAGCATGATAAAAAAGATTCAAAGAGTGTGAGATGCCAGCTCCTTTCATTCAGTCAGTAGCTTCAATCATTTCTGGTATATGAATAACATGATGTTTTTCAATGGCAAAAATCAATGAATATTGTAAATGCACAAACAGTAATTTCTCCGCATTGCAAGGTGCAATTCTGAAATTTTTTGCTTTTTCCTGCTCCTCTTAGCATGATAAAGAAGATTCAAAGAGAGTGAGATGCCAGCTCCTTTCATTCAGTCAGTAGCTTCAAACATTTCTGGTATATGAATAACATGATGTTTTTCAATGGCAAAAATCAATGAATATTGTAAATGCACAAACAGTAATTTCTCCGCATTGCAAGGTGCAAGTCTGAAATTTTTTGCTTTTTCCTGCTCCTCTTAGCATGATAAAGAAGATTCAAAGAGAGTGAGATGCCAGCTCCTTTCATTCAATCAGTAGCTTCAAACATTTCTGGTATATGAATAACATGATGTTTTTCAATGGCAAAAATCAATGAATATTGTAAATGCACAAACAGTAATTTCTCCGCATTGCAAGGTGCAAGTCTGAAATTTTTTGCTTTATCCTGCTCCTCTTAGCATGATAAAGAAGATTCAAAGAGAGTGAGATGCCAGCTCCTTTCATTCAGTCAGTAGCTTCAATCATTTCTGGTATATGAATAACATGATGTTTTTCAATGGCAAAAATCAATGAATATTGTAAATGCACAAACAGTAATTTCTCCGCATTGCAAGGTGCAATTCTGAAATTTTTTGCTTTTTCCTGCTCCTCTTAGCATGATAAAGAAGATTCAAAGAGAGTGAGATGCCAGCTCCTTTCATTCAGTCAGTAGCTTCAAACATTTCTGGTATATGAATAACATGATGTTTTTCAATGGCAAAAATCAATGAATATTGTAAATGCACAAACAGTAATTTCTCCGCATTGCAAGGTGCAATTCTGAAATTTTTTGCTTTTTCCTGCTCCTCTTAGCATGATAAAGAAGATTCAAAGAGAGTGAGATGCCAGCTCCTTTCATTCAGTCAGTAGCTTCAATCATTTCTGGACGTTTTTCAATGGCAAAAATCAATGAATATTGTAAATGCACAAACAGTAATTTCTCCGCATTGCAAGGTGCAATTCTGAAAATTTTTGCTTTTTCCTGCTCCTCTTAGCATGATAAAGAAGTTTCAAAGAGAGTGAGATGCCAGCTCCTTTCATTCAGTCAGTAGCTTCAATAATTTCTGGACGTTTTTCAATGGCAAAAATCAATGAATATTGTAAATGCACAAACAGTAATTTCTCCGCATTGCAAGGTGCAATTCTGAAATTTTTTGCTTTTTCCTGCTCCTCTTAGCATGATAAACAAGATTCAAAGAGGGTGAGATGCCAGCTCCTTTCATTCAGTCAGTAGCTTCAATCATTTCTGGACATTTTTCAATGGCAAAAATCAATGAATATTGTAAATGCACAAACAGTAATTTATCCGCATTGCAAGGTGCAATTCTGAAATTTTTTGCTTTTTCCTGCTCCTCTTAGCATGATAAAGAAGATTCAAAGAGAGTGAGATGCCAGCTCCTTTCATTCAGTCAGTAGCTTCAAACATTTCTGGTATATGAATAACATGATGTTTTTCAATGGCAAAAATCAATGAATATTGTAAATGCACAAACAGTAATTTCTCCGCATTGCAAGGTGCAATTCTGAAATTTTTTGCTTTTTCCTGCTCCTCTTAGCATGATAAAGAAGATTCAAAGAGAGTGAGATGCCAGCTCCTTTCATTCAGTCAGTAGCTTCAATCATTTCTGGACGTTTTTCAATGGCAAAAATCAATGAATATTGTAAATGCACAAACAGTAATTTCTCCGCATTGCAAGGTGCAATTCTGAAATTTTTTGCTTTTTCCTGCTCCTCTTAGCATTATGAAGAAGATTCAAAGAGAGTGAGATGCCAGCTCCTTTCATTCAGTCAGTAGCTTCAAACATTTCTGGTATATGAATAACATGATGTTTTTCAATGGCAAAAATCAATGAATATTGTAAATGCACAAACAGTAATTTCTCCGCATTGCAAGGTGCAATTCTGAAATTTTTTGCTTTTTCCTGCTCCTCTTAGCATGATAAAGAAGATTCAAAGAGAGTGAGATGCCAGCTCCTTTCGTTCAGTCAGTAGCTTCAATCATTTCTGGACGTTTTTCAATGGCAAAAATCATTGAATATTGTAAATGCACAAACAGTAATTTCTCCGCATTGCAAGGTGCAATTCTGAAATTTTTTACTTTTTCCTGCTCCTCTTAGCATGATAAAAAAGATTCAAAGAGTGTGAGATGCCAGCTCCTTTCATTCAGTCAGTAGCTTCAATCATTTCTGGTATATGAATAACATGATGTTTTTCAATGGCAAAAATCAATGAATATTGTAAATGCACAAACAGTAATTTCTCCGCATTGCAAGGTGCAATTCTGAAATTTTTTGCTTTTTCCTGCTCCTCTTAGCATGATAAACAAGATTCAAAGAGAGTGAGATAACAGCTCCTTTCATTCAGTCAGTAGCTTCAATCATTTCTGGACATTTTTCAATGGCAAAAATCAATGAATATTGTAAATGCACAAACAGTAATTTCTCCGCATTGCAAGGTGCAATTCTGAAATTTTTTGCTTTTTCCTGCTCCTCTTAACATGATAAAGAAGATTCAAAGAGAGTGAGATGCCAGCTCCTTTCATTCAGTCAGTAGCTTCAATCATTTCTGGACGTTTTTCAATTGCAAAAATCAATGAATATTGTAAATGCACAAACAGTAATTTCTCCGCATTGCAAGGTGCAATTCTGAAATTTTTTGCTTTTTCCTGCTCCTCTTAGCATGATAAAGAAGATTCAAAGAGAGTGAGTTGCCAGCTTCTTTCATTCAGTCAGTAGCTTCAAACATTTCTGGGATATGAATAACATGATGTTTTTCAATGGCAAAAATCAATGAATATTGTAAATGCACAAACAGTAATTTCTCCGCATTGCAAGGTGCAATTCTGAAATTTTTTGCTTTTTCCTGCTCCTCTTAGCATGATAAAGAAGATTCAAAGAGAGTGAGATGCCAGCTCCTTTCATTCAGTCAGTAGCTTCAATCATTTCTGGACGTTTTTCAATGGCAAAAATCAATGAATATTGTAAATGCACAAACAGTAATTTCTCCGCATTGCAAGGTGCAATTCTGAAATTTTTTGCTTTTTCCTGCTCCTCTTAGCATGATAAAGAAGATTCAAAGAGAGTGAGATGCCAGCTCCTTTCATTCAGTCAGTAGCTTCAATCATTTCTGGACGTTTTTCAATGGCAAAAATCAATGAATATTGTAAATGCACAAACAGTAATTTCTCCGCATTGCAAGGTGCAATTCTGAAATTTTTTGCTTTTTCCTGCTCCTCTTAGCATGATAAAGAAGATTCAAAGAGAGTGAGATGCCAGCTCCTTTCATTCAGTCAGTAGCTTCAATCATTTCTGGTATATGAATAACATGATGTATTTCAATGGCAAAAATCAATGAATATTGTAAATGCACAAACAGTAATTTCTCCGCATTGCAAGTTGCAATTCTGAAATTTTTTGCTTTTTCCTGCTCCTCTTAGCATGATAAAGAAGATTCAAAGAGAGTGAGATGCCAGCTCCTTTCATTCAGTCAGTAGCTTCAATCATTTCTGGACGTTTTTCAATGGCAAAAATCAATGAATATTGTAAATGCACAAACAGTAATTTCTCCGCATTGCAAGGTGCAATTCTGAAATTTTTTGCTTTTTCCTGCTCCTCTTAGCATGATAAAGAAGATTCAAAGAGAGTGAGATGCCATCTCCTTTCATTCAGTCAGTAGCTTCAATCATTTCTGGATGTTTTTCAATGGCAAAAATCAATGAATATTGTAAATGCACAAACAGTAATTTCTCCGCATTGCAAGGTGCAATTCTGAAATTTTTTGCTTTTTCCTGCTCCTCTTAGCATGATAAAGAAGATTCAAAGAGAGTGAGATGCCAGCTCCTTTCATTCAGTCAGTAGCTTCAATCATTTCTGGACGTTTTTCAATGGCAAAAATCAATGAATATTGTAAATGCACAAACAGTAATTTCTCCGCATTGCAAGATGCAATTCTGAAATTTTTTGCTTTTTCCTGCTCCTCTTAGCATGATAAAGAAGATTCAAAGAGAGTGAGATGCCAGCTCCTTTCATTCAGTCAGTAGCTTCAAACATTTCTGGTATAAACATTTCTGGACGTTTTTCAATGGCAAAAATCAATGAATATTGTAAATGCACAAACAGTAATATCTCCACATTGCAAGGTGCAATTCTGAAATTTTTTGCTTTTTCCTGCTAATCCTAGCATGATAAAGAAGATTCAAATAGAGTGAGATGCCAGCTCCTTTCATTCAGTCAGTAGCTTCAAACATTTCTGTATGTTTTTCAATGGCAAAAATCAATGAATATTGTAAATGCACAAACAGTAATATCTCCACATTGCAAGGTGCAATTCTGAAATTTTTTGCTTTTTCCTGCTAATCCTAGCATGGTAAAGAAGATTCAAAGAGAGTGAGATGCCAGCTCCTTTCATTCAGTCAGTAGCTTCAAACATTTCTGGACGTTTTTCAATGGCATAAATCAATGAATATTGTAAATGCACAAACAGTAATATCTCCACATTGCAAGGTGCAATTCTGAAATTTTTTGCTTTTTCCTGCTACTCCTAGCATGATAAAGAAGATTCAAAGAGAGTGAGATGCCTGCTCCTTTCATTCAGTCAGTAGCTTCAAACATTTCTGGACGTTTTTCAATGGCAAAAATCAATGAATATTGTAAATGCACAAACAGTAATATCTCCACATTGCAAGGTGCAATTCTGAAATTTTTTGCTTTTCCCTGCTAATCCTAGCATGATAAAGAAGATTCAAAGAGAGTAAGATGCCAGCTCCTTTCATTCAGTCAGTAGCTTCAAACATTTCTGGACGTTTTTCAATGGCAAAAATCAATGAATATTGTAAATGCACAAACAGTAATTTCTCCGCATTGCAAGGTGCAATTCTGAAATTTTTTGCTTTTTCCTGCTCCTCTTAGCATGATAAAGAAGATTCAAAGAGAGTGAGATGCCAGCTCCTTTCATTCAGTCAGTAGCTTCAATCATTTCTGGATGTTTTTCAATGGCAAAAATCAATGAATATTGTAAATGCACAAACAGTAATTTCTCCGCATTGTAAGGTGCAATTCTGAAATTTTTTGCTTTTTCCTGCTCCTCTTAGCATGATAAAGAAGATTCAAAGATAGTGAGATGCCAGCTTCTTTCATTCAGTCAGTAGCTTCAAACATTTCTGGTATATGAATAACATGATGTTTTTCAATGGCAAAAATCAATGAATATTGTAAATGCACAAACAGTAATTTCTCCGCATTGCAAGTTGCAATTCTGAAATTTTTTGCTTTTTCCTGCTCCTCTTAGCATGATAAAGAAGATTCAAAGAGAGTGAGATGCCAGCTCCTTTCATTCAGTCAGTAGCTTCAATCATTTCTGGACGTTTTTCAATGGCAAAAATCAATGAATATTGTAAATGCACAAACAGTAATTTCTCCGCATTGCAAGGTGCAATTCTGAAATTTTTTGCTTTTTCCTGCTCCTCTTAGCATGATAAAGAAGATTCAAAGAGAGTGAGATGCCAGCTCCTTTCATTCAGTCAGTAGCTTCAATCATTTCTGGACGTTTTTCAATGGCAAAAATCAATGAATATTGTAAATGCACAAACAGTAATTTCTCCGCATTGCAAGTTGCAATTCTGAAATTTTTTGCTTTTTCCTGCTCCTCTTACCATGATAAAGAAGATTCAAAGAGAGTGAGATGCCAGCTCCTTTCATTCAGTCAGTAGCTTCAATCATTTCTGGACGTTTTTCAATGGCAAAAATCAATGAATATTGTAAATGCACAAACAGTAATTTCTCCGCCTTGCAAGGTGCAATTCTGAAATTTTTTGCTTTTTCCTGCTCCTCTTAGCATGATAAAGAAGATTCAAAAAGAGTGAGATGCCAGCTCCTTTCATTCAGTCAGTAGCTTCAATCATTTCTGGACGTTTTTCAATGGCAAAAATCAATGAATATTGTAAATGCACAAACAGTAATTTCTCCGCATTGCAAGGTGCAATTCTGAAATTTTTTGCTTTTTCCTGCTCCTCTTAGCATGATAAAGAAGATTCAAAGAGAGTGAGATGCCAGCTCCTTTCATTCAGTCAGTAGCTTCAATCATTTCTGGTATATGAATAACATGATGTTTTTCAATGGCAAAAATCAATGAATATTGTAAATGCACAAACAGTAATTTCTCCGCATTGCAAGGTGCAATTCTGAAATTTTTTGCTTTTTCCTGCTCCTCTTAGCATGATAAAGTAGATTCAAAGAGAGTGAGATGCCAGCTCCTTTCATTCAGTCAGTAGCTTCAATCATTTCTGGACGTTTTTCAATGGCAAAAATCAATGAATATTGTAAATGCACAAACAGTAATTTCTCCGCATTGCAAGGTGCAATTCTGAAATTTTTTGCTTTTTCCTGCTCCTCTTAGCATCATAAAGAAGATTCAAAGAGAGTAAGATGCCAGCTCCTTTCATTCAGTCAGTAGCTTCAATCATTTCTGGACGTTTTTCAATGGCAAAAATCAATTAATATTGTAAATGCACAAACAGTAATTTCTCCGCATTGCAAGGTGCAATTCTGAAATTTTTTGCTTTTTCCTGCTCCTCTTAGCATGATAAAGAAGATTCAAAGAGAGTGAGATGCCAGCTCCTTTCATTCAGTCAGTAGCTTCAATTATTTCTGGTATATGAATAACATGATGTTTTTCAATGTCAAAAATCAATGAATATTGTAAATGCACAAACAGTAATTTCTCCGCATTGCAAGGTGCAATTCTGAAATTTTTTGCTTTTTCCTGCTCCTCTTAGCATGGTAAAGAAGATTCAAAGAGAGTGAGATGCCAACTCCTTTCATTCAGTCAGTAGCTTCAATCATTTCTGGACGTTTTTCAATGGCAAAAATCAATGAATATTGTAAATGCACAAACAGTAATTTCTCCGCATTGCAAGGTGCAATTCTGAAATTTTTTGCTTTTTCCTGCTCCTCTTAGCATGATAAAGAAGATTCAAAGAGAGTGAGATGCCAGCTCCTTTCATTCAGTCAGTAGCTTCAATCATTTCTGGACGTTTTTCAATGGCAAAAATCAATGAATATTGTAAATGCACAAACAGTAATTTCTCCGCATTGCAAGGTGCAATTCTGAAATTTTTTGCTTTTTCCTGCTCCTCTTAGCATGATAAAGAAGATTCAAAGAGAGTGAGATGCCAGCTCCTTTCATTCAGTCAGTAGCTTCAATCATTTCTGGGTATGAATAACATGATGTTTTTCAATGGCAAAAATCAATGAATATTGTAAATGCACAAACAGTAATTTCTCCGCATTGCAAGGTGCAATTCTGAAATTTTTTGCTTTTTCCTGCTCCTCTTAGCATGATAAAGAAGATTCAAAGAGAGTGAGATGCCAGCTCCTTTCATTCAGTCAGTAGCTTCAATCATTTCTGGACGTTTTTCAATGGCAAAAATCAATGAATATTGTAAATGCACAAACAGTAATTTCTCCGCATTGCAAGGTGCAATTCTGAAATTTTTTGCTTTTTCCTGCTCCTCTTAGCATGATAAAGAAGATTCAAAGAGAGTGAGATGCCAGCTCCTTTCATTCAGTCAGTAGTTTCAATCATTTCTGGACGTTTTTCAATGGCAAAAATCAATGAATATTGTAAATGCACAAACAGTAATTTCTCCGCATTGCAAGGTGCAATTCTGAATTTTTTTGCTTTTTCCTGCTCCTCTTAGCATGATAAAGAAGATTCAAAGAGAGTGAGATGCCAGCTCCTTTCATTCAGTCAGTAGCTTCAAACATTTCTGGTATAAACATTTCTGGACGTTTTTCAATGGCAAAAATCAATGAATATTGTAAATGCACAAACAGTAATATCTCCACATTGCAAGGTGCAATTCTGAAATTTTTTGCTTTTTCCTGCTAATCCTAGCATGATAAAGAAGATTCAAATAGAGTGAGATGCCAGCTCCTTTCATTCAGTCAGTAGCTTCAAACATTTCTGGACGTTTTTCAATGGCAAAAATCAATGAATATTGTAAATGCACAAACAGTAATATCTCCACATTGCAAGGTGCAATTCTGAAATTTTTTGCTCTTTCCTGCTAATCCTAGCATGATAAAGAAGATTCAAAGAGAGTGAAATGCCAGCTCCTTTCATTCAGTCAGTAGCTTCAAACATTTCTGGTATATGAATAACATGATGTTTTTCAATGGCAAAAATCAATGAATATTGTAAATGCACAAACAGTAATATCTCCACATTGCAAGGTGCAATTCTGAAATTTTTTGCTTTTTCCTGCTAATCCTAGCATGATAAAGAAGATTCAAAGAGAGTGAGATGCCAGCTCCTTTCATTCAGTCAGTAGCTTCAAATATTTCTGGACGTTTTTCAATGGAAAAAATCAATGAATATTGTAAATGCACAAACAGTAATTTCTCCGCATTGCAAGGTGCAATTCTGAAATTTTTTGCTTTTTCCTGCTCCTCTTAGCATGGTAAAGAAGATTCAAAGAGAGTGAGATGCCAACTCCTTTCATTCAGTCAGTAGCTTCAATCATTTCTGGACGTTTTTCAATGGCAAAAATCAATGAATATTGTAAATGCACAAACAGTAATTTCTCCGCATTGCAAGGTGCAATTCTGAAATTTTTTGCTTTTTCCTGCTCCTCTTAGCATGATAAAGAAGATTCAAAGAGAGTGAGATGCCAGCTCCTTTCATTCAGTCAGTAGCTTCAATCATTTCTGGACGTTTTTCAATGGCAAAAATCAATGAATATTGTAAATGCACAAACAGTAATTTCTCCGCATTGCAAGGTGCAATTCTGAAATTTTTTGCTTTTTCCTGCTCCTCTTAGCATGATAAAGAAGATTCAAAGAGAGTGAGATGCCAGCTCCTTTCATTCAGTCAGTAGCTTCAATCATTTCTGGGTATGAATAACATGATGTTTTTCAATGGCAAAAATCAATGAATATTGTAAATGCACAAACAGTAATTTCTCCGCATTGCAAGGTGCAATTCTGAAATTTTTTGCTTTTTCCTGCTCCTCTTAGCATGATAAAGAAGATTCAAAGAGAGTGAGATGCCAGCTCCTTTCATTCAGTCAGTAGCTTCAATCATTTCTGGACGTTTTTCAATGGCAAAAATCAATGAATATTGTAAATGCACAAACAGTAATTTCTCCGCATTGCAAGGTGCAATTCTGAAATTTTTTGCTTTTTCCTGCTCCTCTTAGCATGATAAAGAAGATTCAAAGAGAGTGAGATGCCAGCTCCTTTCATTCAGTCAGTAGTTTCAATCATTTCTGGACGTTTTTCAATGGCAAAAATCAATGAATATTGTAAATGCACAAACAGTAATTTCTCCGCATTGCAAGGTGCAATTCTGAATTTTTTTGCTTTTTCCTGCTCCTCTTAGCATGATAAAGAAGATTCAAAGAGAGTGAGATGCCAGCTCCTTTCATTCAGTCAGTAGCTTCAAACATTTCTGGTATAAACATTTCTGGACGTTTTTCAATGGCAAAAATCAATGAATATTGTAAATGCACAAACAGTAATATCTCCACATTGCAAGGTGCAATTCTGAAATTTTTTGCTTTTTCCTGCTAATCCTAGCATGATAAAGAAGATTCAAATAGAGTGAGATGCCAGCTCCTTTCATTCAGTCAGTAGCTTCAAACATTTCTGGACGTTTTTCAATGGCAAAAATCAATGAATATTGTAAATGCACAAACAGTAATATCTCCACATTGCAAGGTGCAATTCTGAAATTTTTTGCTCTTTCCTGCTAATCCTAGCATGATAAAGAAGATTCAAAGAGAGTGAAATGCCAGCTCCTTTCATTCAGTCAGTAGCTTCAAACATTTCTGGTATATGAATAACATGATGTTTTTCAATGGCAAAAATCAATGAATATTGTAAATGCACAAACAGTAATATCTCCACATTGCAAGGTGCAATTCTGAAATTTTTTGCTTTTTCCTGCTAATCCTAGCATGATAAAGAAGATTCAAAGAGAGTGAGATGCCAGCTCCTTTCATTCAGTCAGTAGCTTCAAATATTTCTGGACGTTTTTCAATGGAAAAAATCAATGAATATTGTAAATGCACAAACAGTAATATCTCCACATTGCAAGGTGCAATTCTGAAATTTTTTGCTTTTTCCTGCTACTCCTAGCATGATAAAGAAGATTCAAAGAGAGTGATATGCCAGCTCCTTTCATTCAGTCAGTAGCTTCAAACATTTCTGGACGTTTTTCAATGGCAAAAATCAATGAATATTGTAAATGCACAAACAGTAATATCTCCACATTGCAAGGTGCAATTCTGAAATTTTTTGCTTTTTCCTGCTAATCCTAGCATGATAAAGAAGATTCAAAGAGAGTGAGATGCCAGCTCCTTTCATTCAGTCAGTAGCTTCAAACATTTCTGGACGTTTTTCAATGGCAAAAATCAATGAATATTGTAAATGCACAAACAGTAATATCTCCACATTGCAAGGTGCAATTCTGAAATTTTTTGCTTTTTCCTGCTAATCCTAGCATGATAAAGAAGATTCAAAAAGAGTGAGATGCCAGCTCCTTTCATTCAGTCAGTAGCTTCAAACATTTCTGGACGTTTTTCAATGGAAAAAATCAATGAATATTGTAAATGCACAAACTGTAATATCTCCACATTGCAAGGTGCAATTCTGAAATTTTTTGCTTTTTCCTGCTACTCCTAGCATGATAAAGAAGATTCAAAGAGAGGGAGATGCCAGCTCCTTTCATTCAGTCAGTAGCTTCAAACATTTCTGGACGTTTTTCAATGGCAAAAATCAATGAATATTGTAAATGCACAAACAGTAATATCTCCACATTGCAAGGTGCAATTCTGAAATTTTTTGCTTTTTCCTGCTAATCCTAGCATGATAAAGAAGATTCAAAGAGAGTGAGATGCCAGCTCCTTTCATTCAGTCAGTAGCTTCAAACATTTCTGGACGTTTTTCAATGGCAAAAATCAATGAATATTGTAAATGCACAAACAGTAATATCTCCACATTTCAAGGTGCAATTCTGAAATTTTTTGCTTTTTCCTGCTAATCCTAGCATGATAAAGAAGATTCAAAGAGAGTGAGATGCCAGCTCCTTTCATTCAGTCAGTAGCTTCAATCATTTCTGGTATATGAATAACATGATGTTTTTCAATGGCAAAAATCAATGAATATTGTAAATGCACAAACAGTAATTTCTCCGCATTGCAAGGTGCAATTCTGAAATTTTTTGCTTTTTCCTGCTCCTCTTAGCATGATAAATAAGATTCAAAGAGAGTGAGATGCCAGCTCCTTTCATTCAGTCAGTAGCTTCAAACATTTCTGGTATAAACATTTCTGGACGTTTTTCAATGGCAAAAATCAATGAATATTGTAAATGCACAAACAGTAATATCTCCACATTGCAAGGTGCAATTCTGAAATTTTTTGCTTTTTCCTGCTAATCCTAGCATGATAAAGAAGATTCAAAGAGAGGGAGATGCCAGCTCCTTTCATTCAGTCAGTAGCTTCAAACATTTCTGGACGTTTTTCAATGGCAAAAATCAATGAATATTGTAAATGCACAAACAGTAATATCTCCACATTGCAAGGTGCAATTCTGAAATTTTTTGCTTTTTCCTGCTAATCCTAGCATGATAAAGAAGATTCAAAGAGAGTGAGATGCCAGCTCCTTTCATTCAGTCAGTAGCTTCAAACATTTCTGGACGTTTTTCAATGGCAAAAATCAATGAATATTGTAAATGCACAAACAGTAATATCTCCACATTTCACGGTGCAATTCTGAAATTTTTTGCTTTTTCCTGCTAATCCTAGCATGATAAAGAAGATTCAAAGAGAGTGAGATGCCAGCTCCTTTCATTCAGTCAGTAGCTTCAATCATTTCTGGTATATGAATAACATGATGTTTTTCAATGGCAAAAATCAATGAATATTGTAAATGCACAAACAGTAATTTCTCCGCATTGCAAGGTGCAATTCTGAAATTTTTTGCTTTTTCCTGCTCCTCTTAGCATGATAAATAAGATTCAAAGAGAGTGAGATGCCAGCTCCTTTCATTCAGTCAGTAGCTTCAAACATTTCTGGTATAAACATTTCTGGACGTTTTTCAATGGCAAAAATCAATGAATATTGTAAATGCACAAACAGTAATATCTCCACATTGCAAGGTGCAATTCTGAAATTTTTTGCTTTTTCCTGCTAACCCTAGCATGATAAAGAAGATTCAAAGAGAGTGAGATGCCAGCTCCTTTCATTCAGTCAGTAGCTTCAAACATTTCTGGACGTTTTTCAATGGCAAAAATCAATGAATATTGTAAATGCACAAACAGTAATATCTCCACATTGCAAGGTGCAATTCTGAAATTTTTTGCTTTTTCCTGCTAATCCTAGCATGATAAAGAAGATTCAAAGAGAGGGAGATGCCAGCTCCTTTCATTCAGTCAGTAGCTTCAAACATTTCTGGACGTTTTTCAATGGCAAAAATCAATGAATATTGTAAATGCACAAACAGTAATATCTCCACATTGCAAGGTGCAATTCTGAAATTTTTTGCTTTTTCCTGCTAATCCTAGCATGATAAAGAAGATTCAAAGAGAGTGAGATGCCAGCTCCTTTCATTCAGTCAGTAGCTTCAAACATTTCTGGACGTTTTTCAATGGCAAAAATCAATGAATATTGTAAATGCACAAACAGTAATATCTCCACATTTCACGGTGCAATTCTGAAATTTTTTGCTTTTTCCTGCTAATCCTAGCATGATAAAGAAGATTCAAAGAGAGTGAGATGCCAGCTCCTTTCATTCAGTCAGTAGCTTCAATCATTTCTGGTATATGAATAACATGATGTTTTTCAATGGCAAAAATCAATGAATATTGTAAATGCACAAACAGTAATTTCTCCGCATTGCAAGGTGCAATTCTGAAATTTTTTGCTTTTTCCTGCTCCTCTTAGCATGATAAATAAGATTCAAAGAGAGTGAGATGCCAGCTCCTTTCATTCAGTCAGTAGCTTCAAACATTTCTGGTATAAACATTTCTGGACGTTTTTCAATGGCAAAAATCAATGAATATTGTAAATGCACAAACAGTAATATCTCCACATTGCAAGGTGCAATTCTGAAATTTTTTGCTTTTTCCTGCTAACCCTAGCATGATAAAGAAGATTCAAAGAGAGTGAGATGCCAGCTCCTTTCATTCAGTCAGTAGCTTCAAACATTTCTGGACGTTTTTCAATGGCAAAAATCAATGAATATTGTAAATGCACAAACAGTAATATCTCCACATTGCAAGGTGCAATTCTGAATTTTTTTGCTTTTTCCTGCTCCTCTTAGCATGATAAAGAAGATTCAAAGAGAGTGAGATGCCAACTCCTTTCATTCAGTCAGTAGCTTCAATCATTTCTGGACGTTTTTCAATGGCAAAAATCAATGAATATTGTAAATGCACAAACAGTAATTTCTCCGCATTGCAAGGTGCAATTCTGAAATTTTTTGCTTTTTCCTGCTCCTCTTAGCATGATAAAGAAGATTCAAAGAGAGTGAGATGCCAGCTCCTTTCATTCAGTCAGTAGCTTCAATCATTTCTGGACGTTTTTCAATGGCAAAAATCAATGAATATTGTAAATGCACAAACAGTAATTTCTCCGCATTGCAAGGTGCAATTCTGAAATTTTTTGCTTTTTCCTGCTCCTCTTAGCATGATAAAGAAGATTCAAAGAGAGTGAGATGCCAGCTCCTTTCATTCAGTCAGTAGCTTCAAACATTTCTGGTATATGAATAACATGATGTTTTTCAATGGCAAAAATCAATGAATATTGTAAATGCACAAACAGTAATTTCTCCGCATTGCAAGGTGCAATTCTGAAATTTTTTGCTTTTTCCTGCTCCTCTTAGCATGATAAAGAAGATTCAAAGAGAGTGAGATGCCAGCTCCTTTCATTCAGTCAGTAGCTTCAATCATTTCTGGACGTTTTTCAATGGCAAAAATCAATGAATATTGTAAATGCACAAACAGTAATTTCTCCGCATTGCAAGGTTTCAGAATTGCACCTTGCAATGTGGAGATCTTACTGTTTGTGCATTTACAGTATTCATTGATTTTTGCCATTGAAAAACGTCCAGAAATGTTTGAAGCTACTGACTGAATGAAGGGAGCTGGCATCTCACTCACTTTGAATGTTCTTTATCATGCTAGGATTAGCAGGAAAAAGCAAAAAATTTCAGAATTGCACCTTGCAATGTGGAGAAATTACTGTTTGTGCATTTACAATATTCATTGATTTTTGCCATTGAAAAACATCATGTTATTCATATACCAGAAATGTTTGAAGCTACTGACTGAATGAAAGGATCTGGCATCTCACTATCTTTGAATCTTCTTTATCATGCTAGGATTAGCAGGAAAAAGCAAAACATTTCAGAATTGCACCTTGCAATGTTTAGATATTACTGTTTGTGCATTTACAATATTCATTGATTTTTGCCATTGAAAAACGTCCAGAAATGTTTGAAGCTACTGACTGAATGAAAGGAGCTGGCATCTCACTCTATTTGAATCTTCTTTATCATGCTAGGATTAGCAGGAAAAAGCAAAAAATTTCAGAATTGCACCTTGCAATGTGGAGATATTACTGTTTGTGCATTTACAATATTCATTGATTTTTGCCATTGAAAAACGTCCAGAAATGTTTGAAGCTACTGACTGAATGAAAGGAGCTGGCATCTCACTCTCTTTGAATCTTCTTTATCATGCTAGGAGTAGCAGGAAAAAGCAAAAAATTTCAGAATTGCACCTTGCAATGTGGAGATATTACTGTTTGTGCATTTACAATATTCATTGATTTTTGCCATTGAAAAACGTCCAGAAATGTTTGAAGCTACTGACTGAATGAAAGGAGCTGGCATCTCACTCTCTTTGAATCTTCTTTATCATGCTAGGATTAGCAGGAAAAAGCAAAAAATTTCAGAATTGCACCTTGCAATGTGGAGATATTACTGTTTGTGCATTTACAATATTCATTGATTTTTGCCATTGAAAAACATCATGTTATTCATATACCAGAAATGTTTGAGGCTACTGACTGAATGAAAGGACCTGGCATCTCACTCTCTTTGAATCTTCTTTATCATGATAGGATTAGCAGGAAAAAGCAAAAAATTTCAGAATTGCACCTTGCAATGTGGAGATATTACTGTTTGTGCATTTACAATATTCATTGATTTTTGCCATTGATAAACGTCCAGAAATGTTTGAAGCTACTGACTGAATGAAAGGAGCTGGCATCTCACCCTATTTGAATATTCTTTATCATGCTAGGATTAGCAGGAAAAAGCAAAAAATTTCAGAATTGCACCTTGCAATGTGGAGATATTACTGTTTGTGCATTTACAATATTCATTGATTTTTGCCATTGAAAAACGTCCAGAAATGTTTATACCAGAAATGTTTGAAGCTACTGACTGAATGAAAGGAGCTGGCATCTCACTCTCTTTGAATCTTCTTTATCATGCTAAGAGGAGCAGGAAAAAGCAAAAAAATTCAGAATTGCACCTTGCAATGTGGAGAAATTACTGTTTGTGCATTTACAATATTCATTGATTTTTGCCATTGAAAAACGTCCAGAAATGATTGAAGCTACTGACTGAATGAAAGGAGCTGGCATCTCACTCTCTTTGAATCTTCTTTATCATGCTAAGAGGAGCAGGAAAAAGCAAAAAATTTCAGAATTGCACCTTGCAATGTGGAGAAATTACTGTTTGTGCATTTACAATATTCATTGATTTTTGCCATTGAAAAACATCATGTTATTCATACCCAGAAATGATTGAAGCTACTGACTGAATGAAAGGAGCTGGCATCTCACTCTCTTTGAATCTTCTTTATCATGCTAAGAGGAGCAGGAAAAAGCAAAACATTTCAGAATTGCACCTTGGAATGCGGAGAAATTACTGTTTGTGCATTTACAATATTCATTGATTTTTGCCATTGAAAAACGTCCAGAAATGATTGAAGCTACTGACTGAATGAAAGGAGCTGGCATCTCACTCTCTTTGAATCTTCTTTATCATGCTAAGAGGAGCAGGAAAAAGCAAAAAATTTCAGAATTGCACCTTGCAATGCGGAGAAATTACTGTTTGTGCATTTACAATATTCATTGATTTTTGCCATTGAAAAACGTCCAGAAATGATTGAAGCTACTGACTGAATGAAAGGAGCTGGCATCTCACTCTCTTTGAATCTTCTTTACCATGCTAAGAGGAGCAGGAAAAAGCAAAAAATTTCAGAATTGCACCTTGCAATGCGGAGAAATTACTGTTTGTGCATTTACAATATTCATTGATTTTTGCCATTGAAAAACATCATGTTATTCATATACCAGAAATGATTGAAGCTACTGACTGAATGAAAGGAGCTGGCATCTCACTCTCTTTGAATCTTCTTTATCATGCTAGGATTAGCAGGAAAAAGCAAAAAATTTCAGAATTGCACCTTGCAATGTGGAGATATTACTGTTTGTGCATTTACAATATTCATTGATTTTTGCCATTGAAAAACGTCCAGAAATGTTTATACCAGAAATGTTTGAAGCTACTGACTGAATGAAAGGAGCTGGCATCTCACTCTCTTTGAATCTTCTTTATCATGCTAAGAGGAGCAGGAAAAAGCAAAAAAATTCAGAATTGCACCTTGCAATGCGGAGAAATTACTGTTTGTGCATTTACAATATTCATTGATTTTTGCCATTGAAAAATGTCCAGAAATGATTGAAGCTACTGACTGAATGAAAGGAGCTGGCATCTCACTCTCTTTGAATCTTCTTTATCATGCTAAGAGGAGCAGGAAAAAGCAAAAAATTTCAGAATTGCACCTTGCAATGCGGAGAAATTACTGTTTGTGCATTTACAATATTCATTGATTTTTGCCATTGAAAAACGTCCAGAAATGATTGAAGCTACTGACTGAATGAAAGGAGCTGGCATCTCACTCTCTTTGAATCTTCTTTATCATGCTAAGAGGAGCAGGAAAAAGCAAAAAATTTCAGAATTGCACCTTGCAATGCGGAGAAATTACTGTTTGTGCATTTACAATATTCATTGATTTTTGCCATTGAAAAACGTCCAGAAATGATTGAAGCTACTGACTGAATGAAAGGAGCTGGCATCTCACTCTCTTTGAATCTTCTTTACCATGCTAAGAGGAGCAGGAAAAAGCAAAAAATTTCAGAATTGCACCTTGCAATGCGGAGAAATTACTGTTTGTGCATTTACAATATTCATTGATTTTTGCCATTGAAAAACATCATGTTATTCATATACCAGAAATGATTGAAGCTACTGACTGAATGAAAGGAGCTGGCATCTCACTCTCTTTGAATCTTCTTTATCATGCTAAGAGGAGCAGGAAAAAGCAAAAAATTTCAGAATTGCACCTTGCAATGCGGAGAAATTACTGTTTGTGCATTTACAATATTCATTGATTTTTGCCATTGAAAAACGTCCAGAAATGATTGAAGCTACTGACTGAATGAAAGGAGCTGGCATCTCACTCTCTTTGAATCTTCTTTACCATGCTAAGAGGAGCAGGAAAAAGCAAAAAATTTCAGAATTGCACCTTGCAATGCGGAGAAATTACTGTTTGTGCAGTTACAATATTCATTGATTTTTGCCATTGAAAAACATCATGTTATTCATATACCAGAAATGATTGAAGCTACTGACTGAATGAAAGGAGCTGGCATCTCACTCTCTTTGAATCTTCTTTATCATGCTAAGAGGAGCAGGAAAAAGCAAAAAATTTCAGAATTGCACCTTGCAATGCGGAGAAATTACTGTTTGTGCATTTACAATATTCATTGATTTTTGCCATTGAAAAACGTCCAGAAATGATTGAAGCTACTGACTGAATGAAAGGAGCTGGCATCTCACTCTCTTTGAATCTTCTTTATCATGCTAAGAGGAGCAGGAAAAAGCAAAAAATTTCAGAATTGCACCTTGCAATGCGGAGAAATTACTGTTTGTGCATTTACAATATTCATTGATTTTTGCCATTGAAAAACGTCCAGAAATGATTGAAGCTACTGACTGAATGAAAGGAGCTGGCATCTCACTCTCTTTGAATCTTCTTTATCATGCTAAGAGGAGCAGGAAAAAGCAAAAAATTTCAGAATTGCACCTTGCAATGCGGAGAAATTACTGTTTGTGCATTTACAATATTCATTGATTTTTGCCATTGAAAAACGTCCAGAAATGATTGAAGCTACTGACTGAATGAAAGGAGCTGGCATCTCACTCTCTTTGAATCTTCTTTACCATGCTAAGAGGAGCAGGAAAAAGCAAAAAATTTCAGAATTGCACCTTGCAATGCGGAGAAATTACTGTTTGTGCATTTACAATATTCATTGATTTTTGCCATTGAAAAACATCATGTTATTCATATACCAGAAATGATTGAAGCTACTGACTGAATGAAAGGAGCTGGCATCTCACTCTCTTTGAATCTTCTTTATCATGCTAAGAGGAGCAGGAAAAAGCAAAAAATTTCAGAATTGCACCTTGCAATGCGGAGAAATTACTGTTTGTGCATTTACAAAATTCATTGATTTTTGCCATTGAAAAACGTCCAGAAGTGATTGAAGCTACTGACTGAATGAAAGGAGCTGGCATCTCACTCTCTTTGAATCTTCTTTATCATGCTAAGAGGAGCAGGAAAAAGCAAAAAAATTCAGAATTGCACCTTGCAATGCGGAGAAATTACTGTTTGTGCATTTACAATATTCATTGATTTTTGCCATTGAAAAACGTCCAGAAATGATTGAAGCTACTGACTGAATGAAAGGAGCTGGCATCTCACTCTCTTTGAATCTTCTTTACCATGCTAAGAGGAGCAGGAAAAAGCAAAAAATTTCAGAATTGCACCTTGCAATGCGGAGAAATTACTGTTTGTGCAGTTACAATATTCATTGATTTTTGCCATTGAAAAACATCATGTTATTCATATACCAGAAATGATTGAAGCTACTGACTGAATGAAAGGAGCTGGCATCTCACTCTCTTTGAATCTTCTTTATCATGCTAAGAGGAGCAGGAAAAAGCAAAAAATTTCAGAATTGCACCTTGCAATGCGGAGAAATTACTGTTTGTGCATTTACAATATTCATTGATTTTTGCCATTGAAAAACGTCCAGAAATGATTGAAGCTACTGACTGAATGAAAGGAGCTGGCATCTCACTCTCTTTGAATCTTCTTTATCATGCTAAGAGGAGCAGGAAAAAGCAAAAAATTTCAGAATTGCACCTTGCAATGCGGAGAAATTACTGTTTGTGCATTTACAATATTCATTGATTTTTGCCATTGAAAAACGTCCAGAAATGATTGAAGCTACTGACTGAATGAAAGGAGCTGGCATGTAACTCTCTTTGCGTCTTCTTTATCATGCTAAGAGGAGCAGGAAAAAGCAAAAAATTTCAGAATTTCACCTTGCAATGCGGAGAAATTACTCTTTGTGCATTTACAATATTCATTGATTTTTGCCATTGAAAAACATCATGTTATTCATTTACCAGAAATGTTTGAAGCTACTGACTGAATGAAAGAAGCTGGCATCTCACTATCTTTGAATCTTCTTTATCATGCTAAGAGGAGCAGGAAAAAGCAAAAAATTTCAGAATTCCACCTTACAATGCGGAGAAATTACTGTTTGTGCATATACAATATTCATTGATTTTTGCCATTGAAAAACGTCCAGAAATGTTTGAAGCTACTGACTGAATGAAAGGAGCTGGCATCTCACTCTATTTGAATATTCTTTATCATGCTAGGATTAGCAGGAAAAAGCAAAAAATTTCAGAATTGCACCTTGCAATGTGGAGATATTACTGTTTGTGCATTTACAATATTCATTGATTTTTGCCATTGAAAAACGTCCAGAAATGTTTATACCAGAAATGTTTGAAGCTACTGACTGAATGAAATTAGCTGGCATCTCACTCTCTTTGAATCTTCTTTATCATGCTAAGAGGAGCAGGAAAAAGCAAAAAAATTCAGAATTGCACCTTGCAATGCGGAGAAATTACTGTTTGTGCATTTACAATATTCATTGATTTTTGCCATTGAAAAATGTCCAGAAATGATTGAAGCTACTGACTGAATGAAAGGAGCTGGCATCTCACTCTCTTTGAATCTTCTTTATCATGCTAAGAGGAGCAGGAAAAAGCAAAAAATTTCAGAATTGCACCTTGCAATGCGGAGAAATTACTGTTTGTGCATTTACAATATTCATTGATTTTTGCCATTGAAAAACGTCCAGAAATGATTGAAGCTACTGACTGAATGAAAGGAGCTGGCATCTCACTCTCTTTGAATCTTCTTTATCATGCTAAGAGGAGCAGGAAAAAGCAAAAAATTTCAGAATTGCACCTTGCAATGTGGAGAAATTACTGTTTGTGCATTTACAATATTCATTGATTTTTGCCATTGAAAAACATCATGTTATTCATACCCAGAAATGATTGAAGCTACTGAACGAATGAAAGGAGCTGGCATCTCACTCTCTTTGAATCTTCTTTATCATGCTAAGAGGAGCAGGAAAAAGCAAAAAATTTCAGAATTGCACCTTGCAATGCGGAGAAATTACTGTTTGTGCATTTACAATATTCATTGATTTTTGCCATTGAAAAACATCATGTTATTCATATACCAGAAATGATTGAAGCTACTGACTGAATGAAAGGAGCTGGCATCTCACTCTCTTTGAATCTTCTTTATCATGCTAAGAGGAGCAGGAAAAAGCAAAAAATTTCAGAATTGCACCTTGCAATGCGGAGAAATTACTGTTTGTGCATTTACAATATTCATTGATTATTGCCATTGAAAAACGTCCAGAAATGATTGAAGCTACTGACTGAATGAAAGGAGCTGGCATCTCAATCTCTTTGAATCTTCTTTATCATGCTAAGAGGAGCAGGAAAAAGCAAAAAATTTCAGAATTGCACCTTGCAATGCGGAGAAATTACTGTTTGTGCATTTACAATATTCATTGATTTTTGCCATTGAAAAACGTCCAGAAATGATTGAAGCTACTGACTGAATGAAAGGAGCTGGCATCTCACTCTCTTTGAATCTTCTTTACCATGCTAAGAGGAGCAGGAAAAAGCAAAAAATTTCAGAATTGCACCTTGCAATGCGGAGAAATTACTGTTTGTGCATTTACAATATTCATTGATTTTTGCCATTGAAAAACATCATGTTATTCATATACCAGAAATGATTGAAGCTACTGACTGAATGAAAGGAGCTGGCATCTCACTCTCTTTGAATCTTCTTTATCATGCTAAGAGGAGCAGGAAAAAGCAAAAAATTTCAGAATTGCACCTTGCAATGCGGAGAAATTACTGTTTGTGCATTTACAATATTCATTGATTTTTGCCATTGAAAAACGTCCAGAAGTGATTGAAGCTACTGACTGAATGAAAGGAGCTGGCATCTCACTCTCTTTGAATCTTCTTTATCATGCTAAGAGGAGCAGGAAAAAGCAAAAAAATTCAGAATTGCACCTTGCAATGCGGAGAAATTACTGTTTGTGCATTTACAATATTCATTGATTTTTGCCATTGAAAAACGTCCAGAAATGATTGAAGCTACTGACTGAATGAAAGGAGCTGGCATCTCACTCTCTTTGAATCTTCTTTACCATGCTAAGAGGAGCAGGAAAAAGCAAAAAATTTCAGAATTGCACCTTGCAATGCGGAGAAATTACTGTTTGTGCAGTTAAAATATTCATTGATTTTTGCCATTGAAAAACATCATGTTATTCATATACCAGAAATGATTGAAGCTACTGACTGAATGAAAGGAGCTGGCATCTCACTCTCTTTGAATCTTCTTTATCATGCTAAGAGGAGCAGGAAAAAGCAAAAAATTTCAGAATTGCACCTTGCAATGCGGAGAAATTACTGTTTGTGCATTTACAATATTCATTGATTTTTGCCATTGAAAAACGTCCAGAAATGATTGAAGCTACTGACTGAATGAAAGGAGCTGGCATCTCACTCTCTTTGAATCTTCTTTATCATGCTAAGAGGAGCAGGAAAAAGCAAAAAATTTCAGAATTGCACCTTGCAATGCGGAGAAATTACTGTTTGTGCATTTACAATATTCATTGATTTTTGCCATTGAAAAACATCCAGAAATGATTGAAGCTACTGACTGAATGAAAGGAGCTGGCATGTAACTCTCTTTGAGTCTTCTTTATCATGCTAAGAGGAGCAGGAAAAAGCAAAAAATTTCAGAATTGCACCTTGCAATGCGGAGAAATTACTCTTTGTGCATTTACAATATTCATTGATTTTTGCCATTGAAAAACATCATGTTATTCATTTACCAGAAATGTTTGAAGCTACTGACTGAATGAAAGAAGCTGGCATCTCACTATCTTTGAATCTTCTTTATCATGCTAAGAGGAGCAGGAAAAAGCAAAAAATTTCAGAATTCCACCTTACAATGCGGAGAAATTACTGTTTGTGCATATACAATATTCATTGATTTTTGCCATTGAAAAACGTCCAGAAATGTTTGAAGCTACTGACTGAATGAAAGGAGCTGGCATCTCACTCTATTTGAATATTCTTTGTCATGCTAGGATTAGCAGGAAAAAGCAAAAAATTTCAGAATTGCACCTTGCAATGTGGAGATATTACTGTTTGTGCATTTACAATATTCATTGATTTTTGCCATTGAAAAACGTCCAGAAATGTTTATACCAGAAATGTTTGAAGCTACTGACTGAATGAAAGGAGCTGGCATCTCACTCTCTTTGAATCTTCTTTATCATGCTAAGAGGAGCAGGAAAAAGCAAAAAAATTCAGAATTGCACCTTGCAATGCGGAGAAATTACTGTTTGTGCATTTACAATATTCATTGATTTTTGCCATTGAAAAATGTCCAGAAATGATTGAAGCTACTGACTGAATGAAAGGAGCTGGCATCTCACTCTCTTTGAATCTTCTTTATCATGCTAAGAGGAGCAGGAAAAAGCAAAAAATTTCAGAATTGCACCTTGCAATGCGGAGAAATTACTGTTTGTGCATTTACAATATTCATTGATTTTTGCCATTGAAAAACGTCCAGAAATGATTGAAGCTACTGACTGAATGAAAGGAGCTGGCATCTCACTCTCTTTGAATCTTCTTTATCATGCTAAGAGGAGCAGGAAAAAGCAAAAAATTTCAGAATTGCACCTTGCAATGTGGAGAAATTACTGTTTGTGCATTTACAATATTCATTGATTTTTGCCATTGAAAAACATCATGTTATTCATACCCAGAAATGATTGAAGCTACTGACCGAATGAAAGGAGCTGGCATCTCACTCTCTTTGAATCTTCTTTATCATGCTAAGAGGAGCAGGAAAAAGCAAAACATTTCAGAATTGCACCTTGCAATGCGGAGAAATTACTGTTTGTGCATTTACAATATTCATTGATTATTGCCATTGAAAAACGTCCAGAAATGATTGAAGCTACTGACTGAATGAAAGGAGCTGGCATCTCAATCTCTTTGAATCTTCTTTATCATGCTAAGAGGAGCAGGAAAAAGCAAAAAATTTCAGAATTGCACCTTGCAATGCGGAGAAATTACTGTTTGTGCATTTACAATATTCATTGATTTTTGCCATTGAAAAACATCATGTTATTCATATACCAGAAATGATTGAAGCTACTGACTGAATGAAAGGAGCTGGCATCTCACTCTCTTTGAATCTTCTTTATCATGCTAAGAGGAGCAGGAAAAAGCAAAAAATTTCAGAATTGCACCTTGCAATGCGGAGAAATTACTGTTTGTGCATTTACAATATTCATTGATTATTGCCATTGAAAAACGTCCAGAAATGATTGAAGCTACTGACTGAATGAAAGGAGCTGGCATCTCAATCTCTTTGAATCTTCTTTATCATGCTAAGAGGAGCAGGAAAAAGCAAAAAATTTCAGAATTGCACCTTGCAATGCGGAGAAATTACTGTTTGTGCATTTACAATATTCATTGATTTTTGCCATTGAAAAACGTCCAGAAATGATTGAAGCTACTGACTGAATGAAAGGAGCTGGCATCTCACTCTCTTTGAATCTTCTTTACCATGCTAAGAGGAGCAGGAAAAAGCAAAAAATTTCAGAATTGCACCTTGCAATGCGGAGAAATTACTGTTTGTGCAGTTACAATATTCATTGATTTTTGCCATTGAAAAACATCATGTTATTCATATACCAGAAATGATTGAAGCTACTGACTGAATGAAAGGAGCTGGCATCTCACTCTCTTTGAATCTTCTTTATCATGCTAAGAGGAGCAGGAAAAAGCAAAAAATTTCAGAATTGCACCTTGCAATGCGGAGAAATTACTGTTTGTGCATTTACAATATTCATTGATTTTTGCCATTGAAAAACGTCCAGAAATGATTGAAGCCACTGACTGAATGAAAGGAGCTGACATCTCACTCTCTTTGAATCTTCTTTATCATGCTAAGAGGAGCAGGAAAAAGCAAAAAATTTCAGAATTGCACCTTGCAATGCGGAGAAATTACTGTTTGTGCATTTACAATATTCATTGATTTTTGCCATTGAAAAACGTCCAGAAATGATTGAAGCTACTGACTGAATGAAAGGAGCTGGCATGTAACTCTCTTTGAGTCTTCTTTATCATGCTAAGAGGAGCAGGAAAAAGCAAAAAATTTCAGAATTGCACCTTGCAATGCGGAGAAATTACTCTTTGTGCATTTACAATATTCATTGATTTTTGCCATTGAAAAACATCATGTTATTCATTTACCAGAAATGTTTGAAGCTACTGACTGAATGAAAGAAGCTGGCATCTCACTATCTTTGAATCTTCTTTATCATGCTAAGAGGAGCAGGAAAAAGCAAAAAATTTCAGAATTCCACCTTACAATGCGGAGAAATTACTGTTTGTGCATATACAATATTCATTGATTTTTGCCATTGAAAAACGTCCAGAAAAGATTGAAGCTACTGACTGAATGAAAGGAGCTGGCATGTCACTCTCTTTGAATCTTCTTTATCATGCTAAGAGGAGCAGGAAAAAGCAAAAAATTTCAGAATTGCACCTTGCAATGCGGAGAAATTACTGTTTGTGCATTTACAATATTCATTGATTTTTGCCATTGAAAAACATCATGTTATTCATATACCAGAAATGTTTGAAGCTACTGACTGAATGAAAGGAGCTGGCATCTCACTCTCTTTGAATCTTCTTTATCATGCTAAGAGGAGCAGGAAAAAGCAAAAAATTTCAGAATTGCACCTTGCAATGCGGAGAAATTACTGTTTGTGCATTTACAATATTCATTGATTTTTGCCATTGAAAAACGTCCAGAAATGATTGAAGCTACTGACTGAATGAAAGGAGCTGGCATCTCACTCTCTTTGAATCTTCTTTATCATGCTAAGAGGAGCAGGCTAAAGCAAAAAAATTCAGAATTGCACCTTGCAATGCGGAGAAATTACTGTTTGTGCATTTACAATATTCATTGATTTTTGCCATTGAAAAACATCATGTTATTCATATACCAGAAATGATTGAAGCTACTGACTGAATGAAAGGAGCGGGCATCTCACTCTCTTTGAATCTTCTTTATCATGCTAAGAGGAGCAGGAAAAAGCAAAAAATTTCAGAATTGCACCTTGCAATGCGGAGAAATTACTGTTTGTGCATTTACAATATTCATTGATTTTTGCCATTGAAAAACGTCCAGAAATGATTGAAGCTACTGACTGAATGAAAGGAGCTGGCATCTCACTCTCTTTGAATCTTCTTTTTCATGCTAGGATTAGCAGGAAAAAGCAAAAAATTTCAGAATTGCACCTTGCAATGTGGAGATATTACTGTTTGTGCATTTACAATATTCATTGATTTTTGCCATTGAAAAACGTCCAGAAATGTTTGAAGCTACTGACTGAATGAAAGGAGCTGGCATCTCACTCTCTTTGAATCTTCTTTATCATGCTAGGATTAGCAGGAAAAAGCAAAAAATTTCAGAATTGCACCTTGCAATGTGGAGATATTACTGTTTGTGCATTTACAATATTCATTGATTTTTGCCATTGAAAAACGTACAGAAATGTTTGAAGCTACTGACTGAATGAAAGGAGCTGGCATCTCACTCTCTTTGAATCTTCTTTATCATGCTAGGAGTAGCAGGAAAAAGCAAAAAATTTCAGAATTGCACCTTGCAATGTGGAGATATTACTGTTTGTGCATTTACAATATTCATTGATTTTTGCCATTGAAAAACGTCCAGAAATATTTGAAGCTACTGACTGAATGAAAGGAGCTGGCATCTCACTCTCTTTGAATCTTCTTTATCATGCTAGGATTAGCAGGAAAAAGCAAAAAATTTCAGAATTGCACCTTGCAATGTGGAGATATTACTGTTTGTGCATTTACAATATTCATTGATTTTTGCCATTAAAAAACATCATGTTATTCATATAGCAGAAATGTTTGAGGCTACTGACTGAATGAAAGGACCTGGCATCTCACTCTCTTTGAATCTTCTTTATCATGCTAGGATTAGCAGGAAAAAGCAAAAAATTTCAGAATTGCACCTTGCAATGTGGAGATATTACTGTTTGTGCATTTACAATATTCATTGATTTTTGCCATTGAAAAACGTCCAGAAATGTTTGAAGCTACTGACTGAATGAAAGGAGCTGGCATCTCACTCTATTTGAATATTCTTTATCATGCTAGGATTAGCAGGAAAAAGCAAAAAATTTCAGAATTGCACCTTGCAATGTGGAGATATTACTGTTTGTGCATTTACAATATTCATTGATTTTTGCCATTGAAAAACGTCCAGAAATGTTTATACCAGAAATGTTTGAAGTTACTGACTGAATGAAAGGAGCTGGCATCTCACTCTCTTTGAATCTTCTTTATCATGCTAAGAGGAGCAGGAAAAAGCAAAAAAATTCAGAATTGCACCTTGCAATGCGGAGAAATTACTGTTTGTGCATTTTCAATATTCATTGATTTTTGCCATTGAAAAACGTCCAGAAATGATTGAAGCTACTGACTGAATGAAAGGAGCTGGCATCTCACTCTCTTTGAATCTTCTTTATCATGCTAAGAGGATCAGGAAAAAGCAAAAAATTTCAGAATTGCACGTTGCAGTGCGGAGAAATTACTGTTTGTGCATTTACAATATTCATTGATTTTTGCCATTGAAAAACGTCCAGAAATGATTGAAGCTACTGACTGAATGAAAGGAGCTGGCATCTCACTCTCTTTGAATCTTCTTTATCATGCTAAGAGGAGCAGGAAAAAGCAAAAAATTTCAGAATTGCACTTTGCAATGTGGAGAAATTACTGTTTGTGCATTTACAATATTCATTGATTTTTGCCATTGAAAAACATCATGTTATTCATACCCAGAAATGATTGAAGCTACTGACTGAATGAAAGGAGCTGGCATCTCACTCTCTTTGAATCTTCTTTATCATGCTAAGAGGAGCAGGAAAAAGCAAAAAATTTCAGAATTGCACCTTGCAATGCGGAGAAATTACTGTTTGTGCATTTACAATATTCATTGATTTTTGCCATTGAAAAACGTCCAGAAATGATTGAAGCTACTGACTGAATGAAAGGAGCTGGCATCTCACTCTCTTTGAATCTTCTTTACCATGCTAAGAGGAGCAGGAAAAAGCAAAAAATTTCAGAATTGCACCTTGCAATGCGGAGAAATTACTGTTTGTGCATTTACAATATTCATTGATTTTTGCCATTGAAAAACATCATGTTATTCATATACCAGAAATGATTGAAGCTACTGACTGAATGAAAGGAGCTGGCATCTCACTCTCTTTCAATCTTCTTTATCATGCTAAGAGGAGCAGGAAAAAGCAAAAAATTTCAGAATTGCACCTTGCAATGCGGAGAAATTACTGTTTGTGCATTTACAATATTCATTGATTTTTGCCATTGAAAAACGTCCAGAAAAGATTGAAGCTACTGACTGAATGAAAGGAGCTGGCATCTCACTCTCTTTGAATCTTCTTTATCATGCTAAGAGGAGCAGGAAAAAGCAAAAAATTTCAGAATTGCACCTTGCAATGCGGAGAAATTACTGTTTGTGCATTTACAATATTCATTGATTTTTGCCATTGAAAAACATCATGTTATTCATATACCAGAAATGTTTGAAGCTACTGACTGAATGAAAGGAGCTGGCATCTCACTCTCTTTGAATCTTCTTTATCATGCTAAGAGGAGCAGGAAAAAGCAAAAAATTTCAGAATTGCACCTTGCAATGCGGAGAAATTACTGTTTGTGCATTTACAATATTCATTGATTTTTGCCATTGAAAAACGTCCAGAAATGATTGAAGCTACTGACTGAATGAAAGGAGCTGGCATCTCACTCTCTTTGAATCTTCTTTATCATGCTAAGAGGAGCAGGAAAAAGCAAAAAAATTCAGAATTGCACCTTGCAATGCGGAGAAATTACTGTTTGTGCATTTACAATATTCATTGATTTTTGCCATTGAAAAACATCATGTTATTCATATACCAGAAATGATTGAAGCTACTGACTGAATGAAAGGAGCGGGCATCTCATTCTCTTTGAATCTTCTTTTTCATGCTAAGAGGAGCAGGAAAAAGCAAAAAATTTCAGAATTGCACCTTGCAATGCGGAGAAATTACTGTTTGTGCATTTACAATATTCATTGATTTTTGCCATTGAAAAACGTCCAGAAATGATTGAAGCTACTGACTGAATGAAAGGAGCTGGCATCTCACTCTCTTTGAATCTTCTTTATCATGCTAAGAGGAGCAGGAAAAAGCAAAAAATTTCAGAATTGCACCTTGCAATGCGGAGAAATTACTGCTTGTGCATTTACAATATTCATTGATTTTTGCCATTGAAAAACGTCCAGAAATGATTGAAGCTACTGACTGAATGAAAGGAGCTGGCATCTCACTCTCTTTGAATCTTTATCATGCTAAGAGGAGCAGGAAAAAGCAAAAAATTTCAGAATTGCACCTTGCAATGCGGAGAAATTACTGTTTGTGCATTTACAATATTCATAGATTTTTGCCATTGAAAAACGTCCAGAAATGTTTGAAGCTACTGACTGAATGAAAGGAGCTGGCATCTCACTCTCTTTGAATCTTCTTTATCATGCTAGGATTAGCAGGAAAAAGCAAAAAATTTCAGAATTGCACCTTGCAATGTGGAGATATTACTGTTTGTGCATTTACAATATTCATTGATTTTTGCCATTGAAAAACGTCCAGAAATGTTTGAAGCTACTGACTGAATGAAAGGAGCTGGCATCTCACTCTCTTTGAATCTTCTTTATCATGCTAGGAGTAGCAGGAAAAAGCAAAAAATTTCAGAATTGCACCTTGCAATGTGGAGATATTACTGTTTGTGCATTTACAATATTCATTGATTTTTGCCATTGAAAAACGTCCAGAAATGTTTGAAGCTACTGACTGAATGAAAGGAGCTGGCATCTCACTCTCTTTGAATCTTCTTTATCATGCTAGGATTAGCAGGAAAAAGCAAAAAATTTCAGAATTGCACCTTGCAATATGGAGATATTACTGTTTGTGCATTTACAATATTCATTGATTTTTGCCATTGAAAAACATCATGTTATTCATATACCAGAAATGTTTGAAGCTACTGACTGAATGAAAGGAGCTGGCATCTCATTCTCTTTGAATCTTCTTTATCATGCTAGGATTAGCAGGAAAAAGCAAAAAATTTCAGAATTGAACCTTGCAATGTGGAGATATTACTGTTTGTGCATTTACAATATTCATTGATTTTTGCCATTGAAAAACGACCAGAAATGTTTGAAGCTACTGACTGAATGAAAGGAGCTGGCATCTCACTCTATTTGAATCTTCTTTACCATGCTAGGATTAGCAGGAAAAAGCAAAAAATTTCAGAATTGCACCTTGCAATGTGGAGATATTACTGTTTGTGCATTTACAATATTCATTGATTTTTGCCATTGAAAAACGTCCAGAAATGTTTATACCAGAAATGTTTGAAGCTACTGACTGAATGAAAGGAGCTGGCATCTCACTCTCTTTGAATCTTCTTTATCATGCTAAGAGGAGCAGGAAAAAGCAAAGAATTTCAGAATTGCACCTTGCAATGCGGAGAAATTACTGTTTGTGCATTTACAATATTCATTGATTTTTGCCATTGAAAAACGTCCAGAAATGACTGAAGCTACTGACTGAATGAAAGGAGCTGGCATCTCACTCTCTTTGAATCTTCTTTATCATGCTAAGAGGAGCAGGAAAAAGCAAAAAATTTCAGAATTGCACCTTGCAATGCGGAGAAATTACTGTTTGTGCATTTAAAATATTCATTGATTTTTGCCATTGAAAAACGTCCAGAAATGATTGAAGCTACTGACTGAATGAAAAGAGCTGGCATCTCACTCTCTTTGAATCTTCTTTATCATGCTAAGAGGAGCAGGAAAAAGCAAAAAATTTCAGAATTGCACCTTGCAATGCGGAGAAATTACTGTTTGTGCATTTACAATATTCATTGATTTTTGCCATTGAAAAACATCATGTTATTCATATACCAGAAATGATTGAAGCTACTGACTGAATGAAAGGAGCTGGCATCTCACTCTCTTTGAATCTTCTTTATCATGCTAAGAGGAGCAGGAAAAAGCAAAAAATTTCAGAATTGCACCTTGCAATGCGGAGAAATTACTGTTTGTGCATTTACAATATTCATTGATTTTTGCCATTGAAAAACGTCCAGAAATGATTGAAGCTACTGACTGAATGAAAGGAGCTGGCATCTCACTCTCTTTGAATCTTCTTTATCATGCTAAGAGGAGCAGGAAAAAGCAAAAAATTTCAGAATTGCACCTTGCAATGTGGAGATATTACTGTTTGTGCATTTACAATATTCATTGATTTTTGCCATTGAAAAACGTCCAGAAATGTTTATACCAGAAATGTTTGAAGCTACTGACTGAATGAAAGGAGCTGGCATCTCACTCTCTTTGAATCTTCTTTATCATGCTAAGAGGAGCAGGAAAAAGCAAAAAATTTCAGAATTGCACCTTGCAATGCGGAGAAATTACTGTTTGTGCATTTACAATATTCATTGATTTTTGCCATTGAAAAACGTCCAGAAATGACTGAAGCTACTGACTGAATGAAAGGAGCTGGCATCTCACTCTCTGAATCTTCTTTATCATGCTAAGAGGAGCAGGAAAAAGCAAAAAATTTCAGAATTGCACCTTGCAATGCGGAGAAATTACTGTTTGTGCATTTACAATATTCATTGATTTTTGCCATTGAAAAACATCCAGAAATGATTGAAGCTACTGACTGAATGAAAGGAGCTGGCATCTCACTCTCTTTGAATCTTCTTTATCATGCTAAGAGGAGCAGGAAAAAGCAAAAAATTTCAGAATTGCACCTTGCAATGCGGAGAAATTACTGTTTGTGCATTTACAATATTCATTGATTTTTGCCATTGAAAAACATCATGTTATTCATATACCAGAAATGATTGAAGCTACTGACTGAATGAAAGGAGCTGGCATCTCATTCTCTTTGAATCTTCTTTATCATGCTAAGAGGAGCAGGAAAAAGCAAAAAATTTCAGAATTGCACCTTGCAATGCGGAGAAATTACTGTTTGTGCATTTACAATATTCATTGATTTTTGCCATTGAAAAACGTCCAGAAATGATTGAAGCTACTGACTGAATGAAAGGAGCTGGCATCTCACTCTCTTTGAATCTTCTTTATCATGCTAAGAGGAGCAGGAAAAAGCAAAAAATTTCAGAATTGCAATTTGCAATGCGGAGAAATTACTGTTTGTGCATTTACAATATTCATTGATTTTTGCCATTGAAAAACGTCCAGAAATGATTGAAGCTACTGACTGAATGAAAGGAGCTGGCATCTCACTCTCTTTGAATCTTCTTTATCATGCTAAGAGGAGCAGGAAAAAGCAAAAAATTTCAGAATTGCACCTTGCAATGCGGAGAAATTACTGTTTGTGCATTTACAATATTCATTGATTTTTGCCATTGAAAAACGTCCAGAAATGATTGAAGCTACTGACTGAATGAAAGGAGCTGGCATCTCACTCTCTTTGAATCTTCTTTATCATGCTAAGAGGAGCAGGAAAAAGCAAAAAATTTCAGAATTGCACCTTGCAATGCGGAGAAATTACTGTTTGTGCATTTACAATATTCATTGATTTTTGCCATTGAAAAACATCATGTTATTCATATACCAGAAATGATTGAAGCTACTGACTGAATGAAAGGAGCTGGCATCTCACTCTCTTTGAATCTTCTTTATCATGCTAAGAGGAGCAGGAAAAAGCAAAAAATTTCAGAATTGCACCTTGCAATGCGGAGAAATTACTGATTGTGCATTTGCAATATTCATTGATTTTTGCCATTGAAAAACGTCCAGAAATGATTGAAGCTACTGACTGAATGAAAGGAGCTGGCATCTCACTCTCTTTGAATCTTCTTTATCATGCTAAGAGGAGCAGGAAAAAGCAAAAAATTTCAGAATTGCACCTTGCAATGAGGAGAAATTACTGTTTGTGCATTTACAATATTCATTGATTTTTGCCATTGAAAAACGTCCAGAAATGATTGAAGCTACTGACTGAATGAAAGGAGCTGGCATCTCACTCTCTTTGAATCTTCTTTATCATGCTAGGATTAGCAGGAAAAAGCAAAAAATTTCAGAATTGCACCTTGCAATGTGGAGATATTACTGTTTGTGCATTTACAATATTCATTGAATTTTGCCATTGAAAAACGTCCAGAAATGTTTGAAGCTACTGACTGAATGAAAGGAGCTGGCATCTCACTCTATTTGAATCTTCTTTATCATGCTAGGATTAGCAGGAAAAAGCAAAAAATTTCAGAATTGCACCTTGCAATGTGGAGATATTACTGTTTGTGCATTTACAATATTCATTGATTTTTGCCATTGAAAAACGTCCAGAAATGTTTATACCAGAAATGTTTGAAGCTACTGACTGAATGAAAGGAGCTGGCATCTCACTCTCTTTGAATCTTCTTTATCATGCTAAGAGGAGCAGGAGAAAGCAAAAAATTTCAGAATTGCACCTTGCAATGCGGAGAAATTACTGTTTGTGCATTTACAATATTCATTGATTTTTGCCATTGAAAAACGTCCAGAAATGACTGAAGCTACTGACTGAATGAAAGGAGCTGGCATCTCACTCTCTTTGAATCTTCTTTATCATGCTAAGAGGAGCAGGAAAAAGCAAAAAATTTCAGAATTGCACCTTGCAATGCGGAGAAATTACTGTTTGTGCATTTACAATATTCATTGATTTTTGCCATTGAAAAACGTCCAGAAATGATTGAAGCTACTGACTGAATGAAAGGAGCTGGCATCTCACTCTCTTTGAATCTTCTTTATCATGCTAAGAGGAGCAGGAAAAAGCAAAAAATTTCAGAATTGCACCTTGCAATGCGGAGAAATTACTGTTTGTGCATTTACAATATTCATTGATTTTTGCCATTGAAAAACATCATGTTATTCATATACCAGAAATGTTTGAAGCTACTGACTGAATGAAAGGAGCTGGCATCTCACTCTCTTTGAATCTTCTTTATCATGCTAAGAGGAGCAGGAAAAAGCAAAAAATTTCAGAATTGCACCTTGCAATGCGGAGAAATTACTGTTTGTGCATTTACAATATTCATTGATTTTTGCCATTGAAAAACATCATGTTATTCATATACCAGAAATGATTGAAGCTACTGACTGAATGAAAGGAACTGGCATCTCACTCTCTTTGAATCTTCTTTATCATGCTAAGAGGATCAGGAAAAAGCAAAAAAATTCAGAACTGCACCTTGCAATGCGGAGAAATTACTGTTTGTGCATTTACAATATTCATTGATTTTTGCCATTGAAAAACGTCCAGAAATGATTGAAGCTACTGACTGAATGAAAGGAGCTGGCATCTCACTCTCTTAGAATCTTCTTTATCATGCTAAGAGGAGCAGGAAAAAGCAAAAAATTTCAGAATTGCACCTTGCAATGCGGAGAAATTACTGTTTGTGCATTTACAATATTCATTGATTTTTGCCATTGAAAAACGTCCAGAAATGATTGAAGCTACTGACTGAATGAAAGGAGCTGGCATCTCACTCTCTTTGAATCTTCTTTATCATGCTAAGAGGAGCAGGAAAAAGCAAAAAATTTCAGAATTGCACCTTGCAATGCGGAGAAATTACTGTTTGTGCATTTACAATATTCATTGATTTTTGCCATTGAAAAACATCATGTTATTCATATACCAGAAATGATTGAAGCTACTGACTGAATGAAAGGAGCTTGCATCTCACTCTCTTTGAATCTTCTTTATCATGCTAAGAGGAGCAGGAAAAAGCAAAAAATTTCAGAATTGCACCTTGCAATGCGGAGAAATTACTGTTTGTGCAGTTACAATATTCATTGATTTTTGCCATTGAAAAACGTCCAGAAATGATTGAAGCTACTGACTGAATGAAAGGAGCTGGCATCTCACTCTCTTTGAATCTTCTTTATCATGCTAAGAGGAGCAGGAAAAAGCAAAAAATTTCAGAATTGCACCTTGCAATGCGGAGAAATTACTGTTTGTGCATTTACAATATTCATTGATTTTTGCCATTGAAAAACGTCCAGAAATGATTGAAGCTACTGACTGAATGAAAGGAGCTGGCATCTCACTCTCTTTGAATCTTCTTTATCATGCTAAGAGGAGCAGGAAAAAGCAAAAAATTTCAGAATTGCACCTTGCAATGCGGAGAAATTACTGTTTGTGCATTTACAATATTCATTGATTTTTGCCATTGAAAAACATCATGTTATTCATATACCAGAAATGATTGAAGCTACTGACTGAATGAAAGGAGCTGGCATCTCACTCTCTTTGAATCTTCTTTATCATGCTAAGAGGAGCAGGAAAAAGCAAAAAATTTCAGAATTGCACCTTGCAATGCGGAGAAATTACTGTTTGTGCATTTACAATATTCATTGATTTTTGCCATTGAAAAACGTCCAGAAATGATTGAAGCTACTGACTGAATGAAAGGAGCTGGCATCTCACTCTCTTTGAATCTTCTTTATCATGCTAAGAGGAGCAGGAAAAAGCAAAAAATTTCAGAATTGCACCTTGCAATGCGGAGAAATTACTGTTTGTGCATTTACAATATTCATTGATTTTTGCCATTGAAAAACGTCCAGAAATGATTGAAGCTACTGACTGAATGAAAGGAGCTGGCATCTCACTCTCTTTGAATCTTCTTTATCATGCTAGGATTAGCAGGAAAAAGCAAAAAATTTCAGAATTGCACCTTGCAATGTGGAGATATTACTGTTTGTGCATTTACAATATTCATTGAATTTTGCCATTGAAAAACGTCCAGAAATGTTTGAAGCTACTGACTGAATGAAAGGAGCTGGCATCTCACTCTATTTGAATCTTCTTTGTCATGCTAGGATTAGCAGGAAAAAGCAAAAAATTTCAGAATTGCACCTTGCAATGTGGAGATATTACTGTTTGTGCATTTACAATATTCATTGATTTTTGCCATTGAAAAACGTCCAGAAATGTTTATACCAGAAATGTTTGAAGCTACTGACTGAATGAAAGGAGCTGGCATCTCACTCTCTTTGAATCTTCTTTATCATGCTAAGAGGAGCAGGAAAAAGCAAAAAATTTCAGAATTGCACCTTGCAATGCGGAGAAATTACTGTTTGTGCATTTACAATATTCATTGATTTTTGCCATTGAAAAACGTCCAGAAATGACTGAAGCTACTGACTGAATGAAAGGAGCTGGCATCTCACTCTCTTTGAATCTTCTTTATCATGCTAAGAGGAGCAGGAAAAAGCAAAAAATTTCAGAATTGCACCTTGCAATGCGGAGAAATTACTGTTTGTGCATTTACAATATTCATTGATTTTTGCCATTGAAAAACGTCCAGAAATGATTGAAGCTACTGACTGAATGAAAGGAGCTGGCATCTCACTCTCTTTGAATCTTCTTTATCATGCTAAGAGGAGCAGGAAAAAGCAAAAAATTTCAGAATTGCACCTTGCAATGCGGAGAAATTACTGTTTGTGCATTTACAATATTCATTGATTTTTGCCATTGAAAAACATCATGTTATTCATATACCAAAAATGTTTGAAGCTACTGACTGAATGAAAGGAGCTGGCATCTCACTCTCTTTGAATCTTCTTTATCATGCTAAGAGGAGCAGGAAAAAGCAAAAAATTTCAGAATTGCACCTTGCAATGCGGAGAAATTACTGTTTGTGCATTTACAATATTCATTGATTTTTGCCATTGAAAAACATCATGTTATTCATATACCAGAAATGATTGAAGCTACTGACTGAATGAAAGGAACTGGCATCTCACTCTCTTTGAATCTTCTTTATCATGCTAAGAGGATCAGGAAAAAGCAAAAAAATTCAGAACTGCACCTTGCAATGCGGAGAAATTACTGTTTGTGCATTTACAATATTCATTGATTTTTGCCATTGAAAAACGTCCAGAAATGATTGAAGCTACTGACTGAATGAAAGGAGCTGGCATCTCACTCTCTTAGAATCTTCTTTATCATGCTAAGAGGAGCAGGAAAAAGCAAAAAATTTCAGAATTGCACCTTGCAATGCGGAGAAATTACTGTTTGTGCATTTACAATATTCATTGATTTTTGCCATTGAAAAACGTCCAGAAATGATTGAAGCTACTGACTGAATGAAAGGAGCTGGCATCTCACTCTCTTTGAATCTTCTTTATCATGCTAAGAGGAGCAGGAAAAAGCAAAAAATTTCAGAATTGCACCTTGCAATGCGGAGAAATTACTGTTTGTGCATTTACAATATTCATTGATTTTTGCCATTGAAAAACATCATGTTATTCATATACCAGAAATGATTGAAGCTACTGACTGAATGAAAGGAGCTGGCATCTCACTCTCTTTGAATCTTCTTTATCATGCTAAGAGGAGCAGGAAAAAGCAAAAAATTTCAGAATTGCACCTTGCAATGCGGAGAAATTACTGTTTGTGCAGTTACAATATTCATTGATTTTTGCCATTGAAAAACGTCCAGAAATGATTGAAGCTACTGACTGAATGAAAGGAGCTGGCATCTCACTCTCTTTGAATCTTCTTTATCATGCTAAGAGGAGCAGGAAAAAGCAAAAAATTTCAGAATTGCACCTTGCAATGCGGAGAAATTACTGTTTGTGCATTTACAATATTCATTGATTTTTGCCATTGAAAAACGTCCAGAAATGATTGAAGCTACTGACTGAATGAAAGGAGCTGGCATCTCACTCTCTTTGAATCTTCTTTATCATGCTAGGATTAGCAGGAAAAAGCAAAAAATTTCAGAATTGCACCTTGCAATGTGGAGATATTACTGTTTGTGCATTTACAATATTCATTGAATTTTGCCATTGAAAAACGTCCAGAAATGTTTGAAGCTACTGACTGAATGAAAGGAGCTGGCATCTCACTCTATTTGAATCTTCTTTATCATGCTAGGATTAGCAGGAAAAAGCAAAAAATTTCAGAATTGCACCTTGCAATGTGGAGATATTACTGTTTGTGCATTTACAATATTCATTGATTTTTGCCATTGAAAAACGTCCAGAAATGTTTATACCAGAAATGTTTGAAGCTACTGACTGAATGAAAGGAGCTGGCATCTCACTCTCTTTGAATCTTCTTTATCATGCTAAGAGGAGCAGGAAAAAGCAAAAAATTTCAGAATTGCACGTTGCAATGCGGAGAAATTACTGTTTGTGCATTTACAATATTCATTGATTTTTGCCATTGAAAAACGTCCAGAAATGACTGAAGCTACTGACTGAATGAAAGGAGCTGGCATCTCACTCTCTTTGAATCTTCTTTATCATGCTAAGAGGAGCAGGAAAAAGCAAAAAATTTCAGAATTGCACCTTGCAATGCGGAGAAATTACTGTTTGTGCATTTACAATATTCATTGATTTTTGCCATTGAAAAACATCCAGAAATGATTGAAGCTACTGACTGAATGAAAGGAGCTGGCATCTCACGCTCTTTGAATCTTCTTTATCATGCTAAGAGGAGCAGGAAAAAGCAAAAAATTTCAGAATTGCACCTTGCAATGCGGAGAAATTACTGTTTGTGCATTTACAATATTCATTGATTTTTGCCATTGAAAAACATCATGTTATTCATATACCAGAAATGATTGAAGCTACTGACTGAATGAAAGGAGCTGGCATCTCACTCTCTTTGAATCTTCTTTATCATGCTAAGAGGAGCAGGAAAAAGCAAAAAATTTCAGAATTGCACCTTGCAATGCGGAGAAATTACTGTTTGTGCATTTACAATATTCATTGATTTTTGCCATTGAAAAACGTCCAGAAATGATTGAAGCTACTGACTGAAAGAAAGGAGCTGGCATCTCACTCTCTTTGAATCTTCTTTATCATGCTAAGAGGAGCAGGAAAAAGCAAAAAATTTCAGAATTGCACCTTGCAATGCGGAGAAATTACTGTTTGTGCATTTACAATATTCATTGATTTTTGCCATTGAAAAACGTCCAGAAATGATTGAAGCTACTGACTGAATGAAAGGAGCTGGCATCTCACTCTCTTTGAATCTTCTTTATCATGCTAAGAGGAGCAGGAAAAAGCAAAAAATTTCAGAATTGCACCTTGCAATGCGGAGAAATTACTGTTTGTGCATTTACAATATTCAATGATTTTTGCCATTGAAAAACGTCCAGAAATGATTGAAGCTACTGACTGAATGAAAGGAGCTGGCATCTCACTCTCTTTGAATCTTCTTTATCATGCTAAGAGGAGCAGGAAAAAGCAAAAAATTTCAGAATTGCAACTTGCAATGCGGAGAAATTACTGTTTGTGCATTTACAATATTCATTGATTTTTGCCATTGAAAAACATCATGTTATTCATATACCAGAAATGATTGAAGCTACTGACTGAATGAAAGGAGCTGGCATCTCACTCTCTTTGAATCTTCATTATCATGCTAAGAGGAGCAGGAAAAAGCAAAAAATTTCAGAATTGCACCTTGCAATGCGGAGAAATTACTGTTTGTGCATTTACAATATTCATTGATTTTTGCCATTGAAAAACGTCCAGAAATGATTGAAGCTACTGACTGAATGAAAGGAGCTGGCATCTCACTCTCTTTGAATCTTCTTTATCATGCTAAGAGGAGCAGGAAAAAGCAAAAAATTTCAGAATTGCACCTTGCAATGCGGAGAAATTACTGTTTGTGCATTTACAATATTCATTGATTTTTGCCATTGAAAAACGTCCAGAAATGATTGAAGCTACTGACTGAATGAAAGGAGCTGGCATCTCACTCTCTTTGAATCTTCTTTATCATGCTAGGATTAGCAGGAAAAAGCAAAAAATTTCAGAATTGCACCTTGCAATGTGGAGATATTACTGTTTGTGCATTTACAATATTCATTGATTTTTGCCATTGAAAAACGTCCAGAAATGTTTGAAGCTACTGACTGAATGAAAGGAGCTGGCATCTCACTCTCTTTGAATCTTCTTTATCATGCTAGGAGTAGCAGGAAAAAGCAAAAAATTTCAGAATTGCACCTTGCAATGTGGAGATATTACTGTTTGTGCATTTACAATATTCATTGATTTTTGCCATTGAAAAACGTCCAGAAATGTTTGAAGCTACTGACTGAATGAAAGGAGCTGGCATCTCACTCTCTTTGAATCTTCTTTATCATGCTAGGATTAGCAGGAAAAAGCAAAAAATTTCAGAATTGCACCTTGCAATGTGGAGATATTACTGTTTGTGCATTTACAATATTCATTGATTTTTGCCATTGAAAAACATCATGTTATTCATATACCAGAAATGTTTGAAGCTACTGACTGAATGAAAGGAGCTGACATCTCACTCTCTTTGAATCTTCTTTATCATGCTAGGATTAGCAGGAAAAAGCAAAAAAATTCAGAATTGCACCTTGCAATGTGGAGATATTACTGTTTGTGCATTTACAATATTCATTGATTTTTGCCATTGAAAAACGTCCAGAAATGTTTGAAGCTACTGACTGAATGAAAGGAGCTGGCATCTCACTCTATTTGAATCTTCTTTATCATCCTAGGATTAGCAGGAAAAAGCAAAAAATTTCAGCATTGCACCTTGCAATGTGGAGATATTACTGTTTGTGCATTTACAATATTCATTGATTTTTGCCATTGAAAAACATCCAGAAATGTTTATACCAGAAATGTTTGAAGCTACTGACTGAATGAAAGGAGCTGGCATCTCACTCTCTTTGAATCTTCTTTATCATGCTAAGAGGAGCAGGAAAAAGCAAAAAATTTCAGAATTGCACCTTGCAATGCGGAGAAATTACTGTTTGTGCATTTACAATATTCATTGATTTTTGCCATTGAAAAACATCATGTTATTCATATACCAGAAATGATTGAAGCTACTGACTGAATGAAAGGAGCTGGCATCTCACTCTCTTTGAATCTTCTTTATCATGCTAAGAGGAGCAGGAAAAAGCAAAAAATTTCAGAATTGCACCTTGCAATGCGGAGAAATTACTGTTTGTGCATTTACAATATTCATTGATTTTTGCCATTGAAAAACGTCCAGAAATGATTGAAGCTACTGACTGAATGAAAGGAGCTGGCATCTCACTCTCTTTGAATCTTCTTTATCATGCTAGGATTAGCAGGAAAAAGCAAAAAATTTCAGAATTGCACCTTGCAATGTGGAGATATTACTGTTTGTGCATTTACAATATTCATTGAATTTTGCCATTGAAAAACGTCCAGAAATGTTTGAAGCTACTGACTGAATGAAAGGAGCTGGCATCTCACTCTATTTTAATCTTCTTTATCATGCTAGGATTAGCAGGAAAAAGCAAAAAATTTCAGAATTGCACCTTGCAATGTGGAGATATTACTGTTTGTGCATTTACAATATTCATTGATTTTTGCCATTGAAAAACGTCCAGAAATGTTTATACCAGAAATGTTTGAAGCTACTGACTGAATGAAAGGAGCTGGCATCTCACTCTCTTTGAATCTTCTTTATCATGCTAAGAGGAGCAGGAAAAAGCAAAAAATTTCAGAATTGCACCTTGCAATGCGGAGAAATTACTTTTTGTGCATTTACAATATTCATTGATTTTTGCCATTGAAAAACGTCCAGAAATGACTGAAGCTACTGACTGAATGAAAGGAGCTGGCATCTCACTCTCTTTGAATCTTCTTTACCATGCTAAGAGGAGCAGGAAAAAGCAAAAAAATTCAGAATTGCACCTTGCAATGCGGAGAAATTACTGTTTGTGCATTTACAATATTCATTGATTTTTGCCATTGAAAAACGTCCAGAAATGATTGAAGCTACTGACTGAATGAAAGGAGCTGGCATCTCACTCTCTTTGAATCTTCTTTATCATGCTAGGAGTAGCAGGAAAAAGCAAAAAATTTCAGAATTGCACCTTGCAATGTGGAGATATTACTGTTTGTGCATTTACAATATTCATTGATTTTTGCCATTGAAAAACGTCCAGAAATGTTTGAAGCTACTGACTGAATGAAAGGAGCTGGCATCTCACTCTCTTTGAATCTTCTTTATCATGCTAGGATTAGCAGGAAAAAGCAAAAAATTTCAGAATTGCACCTTGCAATGTGGAGATATTACTGTTTGTGCATTTACAATATTCATTGATTTTTGCCATTGAAAAACATCATGTTATTCATATACCAGAAATGTTTGAAGCTACTGACTGAATGAAAGGAGCTGACATCTCACTCTCTTTGAATCTTCTTTATCATGCTAGGATTAGCAGGAAAAGGCAAAAAATTTCAGAATTGCACCTTGCAATGTGGAGATATTACTGTTTGTGCATTTACAATATTCATTGATTTTTGCCATTGAAAAACGTCCAGAAATGTTTGAAGCTACTGACTGAATGAAAGGAGCTGGCATCTCACTCTATTTGAATCTTCTTTATCATGCTAGGATTAGCAGGAAAAAGCAAAAAAAATTTCAGCATTGCACCTTGCAATGTGGAGATATTACTGTTTGTGCATTTACAATATTCATTGATTTTTGCCATTGAAAAACGTCCAGAAATGTTTATACCAGAAATGTTTGAAGCTACTGACTGAATGAAAGGAGCTGGCATCTCACTCTCTTTGAATCTTCTTTATCATGCTAAGAGGAGCAGGAAAAAGCAAAAAATTTCAGAATTGCACCTTGCAATGCGGAGAAATTACTGTTTGTGCATTTACAATATTCATTGATTTTTGCCATTGAAAAACTTCCAGAAATGACTGAAGCTACTGACTGAATGAAAGGAGCTGGCATCTCACTCTCTTTGAATCTTCTTTATCATGCTAAGAGGAGCAGGAAAAAGCAAAAAATTTCAGAATTGCACCTTGCAATGCGGAGAAATTACTGTTTGTGCATTTACAATATTCATTGATTTTTGCCATTGAAAAACGTCCAGAAATGATTGAAGCTACTGACTGAATGAAAGGAGCTGGCATCTCACTCTCTTTGAATCTTCTTTATCATGCTAAGAGGAGCAGGAAAAAGCAAAAAATTTCAGAATTGCACCTTGCAATGCGGAGAAATTACTGTTTGTGCATTTACAATATTCATTGATTTTTGCCATTGAAAAACATCATGTTATTCATATACCAGAAATGATTGAAGCTACTGACTGAATGAAAGGAGCTGGCATCTCACTCTCTTTGAATCTTCTTTATCATGCTAAGAGGAGCAGGAAAAAGCAAAAAATTTCAGAATTGCACCTTGCAATGCGGAGAAATTACTGTTTGTGCATTTACAATATTCATTGATTTTTGCCATTGAAAAACGTCCAGAAATGATTGAAGCTACTGACTGAATGAAAGGAGCTGGCATCTCACTCTCTTTGAATCTTCTTTATCATGCTAAGAGGAGCAGGAAAAAGCAAAAAATTTCAGAATTGCACTTGCAATGCGGAGAAATTACTGTTTGTGCATTTACAATATTCATTGATTTTTGCCATTGAAAAACGTCCAGAAATGATTGAAGCTACTGACTGAATGAAAGGAGCTGGCATCTCACTCTCTTTGAATCTTCTTTATCATGCTAAGAGGAGCAGGAAAAAGCAAAAAATTTCAGAATTGCACCTTGCAATGCGGAGAAATTACTGTTTGTGCATTTACAATATTCATTGATTTTTGCCATTGAAAAACTTCCAGAAATGATTGAAGCTACTGACTGAATGAAAGGAGCTGGCATCTCACTCTCTTTGAATCTTCTTTATCATGCTAAGAGGAGCAGGAAAAAGCAAAAAATTTCAGAATTGCACCTTGCAATGCGGAGAAATTACTGTTTGTGCATTTACAATATTCATTGATTTTTGCCATTGAAAACGTCCAGAAATGATTGAAGCTACTGACTGAATGAAAGGAGCTGGCATCTCACTCTCTTTGAATCTTCTTTATCATGCTAAGAGGAGCAGGAAAAAGCAAAAAATTTCAGAATTGCACCTTGCAATGCGGAGAAATTACTGTTTGTGCATTTACAATATTCATTGATTTTTGCCATTGAAAACGTCCCAGAAATGATTGAAGCTACTGACTGAATGAAAGGAGCTGGCATCTCACTCTCTTTGAATCTTCTTTATCATGCTAAGAGGAGCAGGAAAAAGCAAAAAATTTCAGAATTGCACCTTGCAATGCGGAGAAATTACTGTTTGTGCATTTACAATATTCATTATTTTTGCCATTGAAAACACAATCATGTCTCCCAGAAATGTTTGAAGCTACTGACAATGAAAGAAGCTGGCATCTCACTCTCTTTGAATCTTCTTTATCATGCTAATAGAGCAGGAAAAAGCAAAAAATTTCAGAATTGCACCTTGCAATGCGGAGAAATTACTGTTTGTGCATTAACAATATTCATTAATTTTTGCCATTGAAAAACATCATGTTATTCATATCCCAGAAATGTTTGATGCTTACTGACAATGAAAGAAGCTGGCATCTCACTCTCGTTGA
>NW_027366514.1:0-70705 GCF_046119375.1 Phyllobates terribilis
TCTGAAATTTTTAGCTTTTTCCTGCTAATCCTAGCATGATAAAGAAGATTCAAAGAGAGTGAGATGCCAGCTCCTTTCATTCAGTCAGTAGCTTCAAACATTTCTGGTATATGAAAAACATGTTTTTCAATGGCAAAAATCAATGAATATTGTAAATGCACAAACAGTAATATCTCCACATTGCAAGGTGCAATTCTGAAATTTTTAGCTTTTTCCTGTTAATCCTAGCATGATAAAGAAGATTCAAAGAGAGTGAGATGCCAGCTCCTTTCATTCAGTCAGTAGCTTCAAACATTTCTGGACGTTTTTCAATGGCAAAAATCAATGAATATTGTAAATGCACAAACAGTAATATCTCCACATTGCACGGTGCAATTCTGAAATTTTTTGCTTTTTCCTGCTAATCCTAGCATGATAAAGAAGATTCAAAGAGAGTGAGATGCCAGCTCCTTTCATTCAGTCAGTAGCTTCAAACATTTCTGGTATATGAAAAACATGTTTTTCAATGGCAAAAATCAATGAATATTGTAAATGCACAAACAGTAATATCTCCACATTGCAAGGTGCAATTCTGAAATTTTTTGCTTTTTCCTGCTAATCCTAGCATGATAAAGAAGATTCAAAGAGAGTGAGATGCCAGCTCCTTTCATTCAGTCAGTAGCTTCAAACATTTCTGGTATATGAAAAACATGTTTTTCAATGGCAAAAATCAATGAATATTGTAAATGCACAAACAGTAATATCTCCACATTGCACGGTGCAATTCTGAAATTTTTTGCTTTTTCCTGCTAATCCTAGCATGATAAAGAAGATTCAAAGAGAGTGAGATGCCAGCTCCTTTCATTCAGTCAGTAGCTTCAAACATTTCTGGTATATGAAAAACATGTTTTTCAATGGCAAAAATCAATGAATATTGTAAATGCACAAACAGTAATATCTCCACATTGCACGGTGCAATTCTGAAATTTTTTGCTTTTTCCTGCTAATCCTAGCATGATAAAGAAGATTCAAAGAGAGTGAGATGCCAGCTCCTTTCATTCAGTCAGTAGCTTCAAACATTTCTGGACGTTTTTCAATGGCAAAAATCAATGAATATTGTAAATGCACAAACAGTAATATCTCCACATTGCACGGTGCAATTCTGAAATTTTTTGCTTTTTCCTGCTAATCCTAGCATGATAAAGAAGATTCAAAGAGAGTGAGATGCCAGCTCCTTTCATTCAGTCAGTAGCTTCAAACATTTCTGGTATATGAAAAACATGTTTTTCAATGGCAAAAATCAATGAATATTGTAAATGCACAAACAGTAATATCTCCACATTGCACGGTGCAATTCTGAAATTTTTTGCTTTTTCCTGCTAATCCTAGCATGATAAAGAAGATTCAAAGAGAGTGAGATGCCAGCTCCTTTCATTCAGTCAGTAGCTTCAAACATTTCTGGTATATGAAAAACATGTTTTTCAATGGCAAAAATCAATGAATATTGTAAATGCACAAACAGTAATATCTCCACATTGCAAGGTGCAATTCTGAAATTTTTTGCTTTTTCCTGCTAATCCTAGCATGATAAAGAAGATTCAAAGAGAGTGAGATGCCAGCTCCTTTCATTCAGTCAGTAGCTTCAAACATTTCTGGTATATGAAAAACATGTTTTTCAATGGCAAAAATCAATGAATATTGTAAATGCACAAACAGTAATATCTCCACATTGCACGGTGCAATTCTGAAATTTTTTGCTTTTTCCTGCTAATCCTAGCATGATAAAGAAGATTCAAAGAGAGTGAGATGCCAGCTCCTTTCATTCAGTCAGTAGCTTCAAACATTTCTGGTATATGAAAAACATGTTTTTCAATGGCAAAAATCAATGAATATTGTAAATGCACAAACAGTAATATCTCCACATTGCACGGTGCAATTCTGAAATTTTTAGCTTTTTCCTGTTAATCCTAGCATGATAAAGAAGATTCAAAGAGAGTGAGATGCCAGCTCCTTTCATTCAGTCAGTAGCTTCAAACATTTCTGGTATATGAAAAACATGTTTTTCAATGGCAAAAATCAATGAATATTGTAAATGCACAAACAGTAATATCTCCACATTGCACGGTGCAATTCTGAAATTTTTAGCTTTTTCCTGCTAATCCTAGCATGATAAAGAAGATTCAAAGAGAGTGAGATGCCAGCTCCTTTCATTCAGTCAGTAGCTTCAAACATTTCTGGTATATGAAAAACATGTTTTTCAATGGCAAAAATCAATGAATATTGTAAATGCACAAACAGTAATATCTCCACATTGCAAGGTGCAATTCTGAAATTTTTAGCTTTTTCCTGTTAATCCTAGCATGATAAAGAAGATTCAAAGAGAGTGAGATGCCAGCTCCTTTCATTCAGTCAGTAGCTTCAAACATTTCTGGACGTTTTTCAATGGCAAAAATCAATGAATATTGTAAATGCACAAACAGTAATATCTCCACATTGCACGGTGCAATTCTGAAATTTTTTGCTTTTTCCTGCTAATCCTAGCATGATAAAGAAGATTCAAAGAGAGTGAGATGCCAGCTCCTTTCATTCAGTCAGTAGCTTCAAACATTTCTGGTATATGAAAAACATGTTTTTCAATGGCAAAAATCAATGAATATTGTAAATGCACAAACAGTAATATCTCCACATTGCAAGGTGCAATTCTGAAATTTTTAGCTTTTTCCTGCTAATCCTAGCATGATAAAGAAGATTCAAAGAGAGTGAGATGCCAGCTCCTTTCATTCAGTCAGTAGCTTCAAACATTTCTGGTATATGAAAAACATGTTTTTCAATGGCAAAAATCAATGAATATTGTAAATGCACAAACAGTAATATCTCCACATTGCAAGGTGCAATTCTGAAATTTTTAGCTTTTTCCTGTTAATCCTAGCATGATAAAGAAGATTCAAAGAGAGTGAGATGCCAGCTCCTTTCATTCAGTCAGTAGCTTCAAACATTTCTGGACGTTTTTCAATGGCAAAAATCAATGAATATTGTAAATGCACAAACAGTAATATCTCCACATTGCACGGTGCAATTCTGAAATTTTTTGCTTTTTCCTGCTAATCCTAGCATGATAAAGAAGATTCAAAGAGAGTGAGATGCCAGCTCCTTTCATTCAGTCAGTAGCTTCAAACATTTCTGGTATATGAAAAACATGTTTTTCAATGGCAAAAATCAATGAATATTGTAAATGCACAAACAGTAATATCTCCACATTGCAAGGTGCAATTCTGAAATTTTTAGCTTTTTCCTGCTAATCCTAGCATGATAAAGAAGATTCAAAGAGAGTGAGATGCCAGCTCCTTTCATTCAGTCAGTAGCTTCAAACATTTCTGGTATATGAAAAACATGTTTTTCAATGGCTAAAATCAATGAATATTGTAAATGCACAAACAGTAATATCTCCACATTGCACGGTGCAATTCTGAAATTTTTTGCTTTTTCCTGCTAATCCTAGCATGATAAAGAAGATTCAAAGAGAGTGAGATGCCAGCTCCTTTCATTCAGTCAGTAGCTTCAAACATTTCTGGTATATGAAAAACATGTTTTTCAATGGCAAAAATCAATGAATATTGTAAATGCACAAACAGTAATATCTCCACATTGCACGGTGCAATTCTGAAATTTTTAGCTTTTTCCTGTTAATCCTAGCATGATAAAGAAGATTCAAAGAGAGTGAGATGCCAGCTCCTTTCATTCAGTCAGTAGCTTCAAACATTTCTGGTATATGAAAAACATGTTTTTCAATGGCAAAAATCAATGAATATTGTAAATGCACAAACAGTAATATCTCCACATTGCACGGTGCAATTCTGAAATTTTTAGCTTTTTCCTGCTAATCCTAGCATGATAAAGAAGATTCAAAGAGAGTGAGATGCCAGCTCCTTTCATTCAGTCAGTAGCTTCAAACATTTCTGGTATATGAAAAACATGTTTTTCAATGGCAAAAATCAATGAATATTGTAAATGCACAAACAGTAATATCTCCACATTGCAAGGTGCAATTCTGAAATTTTTAGCTTTTTCCTGTTAATCCTAGCATGATAAAGAAGATTCAAAGAGAGTGAGATGCCAGCTCCTTTCATTCAGTCAGTAGCTTCAAACATTTCTGGACGTTTTTCAATGGCAAAAATCAATGAATATTGTAAATGCACAAACAGTAATATCTCCACATTGCACGGTGCAATTCTGAAATTTTTTGCTTTTTCCTGCTAATCCTAGCATGATAAAGAAGATTCAAAGAGAGTGAGATGCCAGCTCCTTTCATTCAGTCAGTAGCTTCAAACATTTCTGGTATATGAAAAACATGTTTTTCAATGGCAAAAATCAATGAATATTGTAAATGCACAAACAGTAATATCTCCACATTGCAAGGTGCAATTCTGAAATTTTTAGCTTTTTCCTGCTAATCCTAGCATGATAAAGAAGATTCAAAGAGAGTGAGATGCCAGCTCCTTTCATTCAGTCAGTAGCTTCAAACATTTCTGGTATATGAAAAACATGTTTTTCAATGGCAAAAATCAATGAATATTGTAAATGCACAAACAGTAATATCTCCACATTGCAAGGTGCAATTCTGAAATTTTTAGCTTTTTCCTGTTAATCCTAGCATGATAAAGAAGATTCAAAGAGAGTGAGATGCCAGCTCCTTTCATTCAGTCAGTAGCTTCAAACATTTCTGGACGTTTTTCAATGGCAAAAATCAATGAATATTGTAAATGCACAAACAGTAATATCTCCACATTGCACGGTGCAATTCTGAAATTTTTTGCTTTTTCCTGCTAATCCTAGCATGATAAAGAAGATTCAAAGAGAGTGAGATGCCAGCTCCTTTCATTCAGTCAGTAGCTTCAAACATTTCTGGTATATGAAAAACATGTTTTTCAATGGCAAAAATCAATGAATATTGTAAATGCACAAACAGTAATATCTCCACATTGCACGGTGCAATTCTGAAATTTTTTGCTTTTTCCTGCTAATCCTAGCATGATAAAGAAGATTCAAAGAGAGTGAGATGCCAGCTCCTTTCATTCAGTCAGTAGCTTCAAACATTTCTGGTATATGAAAAACATGTTTTTCAATGGCAAAAATCAATGAATATTGTAAATGCACAAACAGTAATATCTCCACATTGCACGGTGCAATTCTGAAATTTTTTGCTTTTTCCTGTTAATCCTAGCATGATAAAGAAGATTCAAAGAGAGTGAGATGCCAGCTCCTTTCATTCAGTCAGTAGCTTCAAACATTTCTGGTATATGAAAAACATGTTTTTCAATGGCAAAAATCAATGAATATTGTAAATGCACAAACAGTAATATCTCCACATTGCACGGTGCAATTCTGAAATTTTTTGCTTTTTCCTGCTAATCCTAGCATGATAAAGAAGATTCAAAGAGAGTGAGATGCCAGCTCCTTTCATTCAGTCAGTAGCTTCAAACATTTCTGGTATATGAAAAACATGTTTTTCAATGGCAAAAATCAATGAATATTGTAAATGCACAAACAGTAATATCTCCACATTGCAAGGTGCAATTCTGAAATTTTTTGCTTTTTCCTGCTAATCCTAGCATGATAAAGAAGATTCAAAGAGAGTGAGATGCCAGCTCCTTTCATTCAGTCAGTAGCTTCAAACATTTCTGGTATATGAAAAACATGTTTTTCAATGGCAAAAATCAATGAATATTGTAAATGCACAAACAGTAATATCTCCACATTGCAAGGTGCAATTCTGAAATTTTTAGCTTTTTCCTGTTAATCCTAGCATGATAAAGAAGATTCAAAGAGAGTGAGATGCCAGCTCCTTTCATTCAGTCAGTAGCTTCAAACATTTCTGGTATATGAAAAACATGTTTTTCAATGGCAAAAATCAATGAATATTGTAAATGCACAAACAGTAATATCTCCACATTGCACGGTGCAATTCTGAAATTTTTTGCTTTTTCCTGCTAATCCTAGCATGATAAAGAAGATTCAAAGAGAGTGAGATGCCAGCTCCTTTCATTCAGTCAGTAGCTTCAAACATTTCTGGTATATGAAAAACATGTTTTTCAATGGCAAAAATCAATGAATATTGTAAATGCACAAACAGTAATATCTCCACATTGCAAGGTGCAATTCTGAAATTTTTTGCTTTTTCCTGCTAATCCTAGCATGATAAAGAAGATTCAAAGAGAGTGAGATGCCAGCTCCTTTCATTCAGTCAGTAGCTTCAAACATTTCTGGTATATGAAAAACATGTTTTTCAATGGCAAAAATCAATGAATATTGTAAATGCACAAACAGTAATATCTCCACATTGCAAGGTGCAATTCTGAAATTTTTAGCTTTTTCCTGTTAATCCTAGCATGATAAAGAAGATTCAAAGAGAGTGAGATGCCAGCTCCTTTCATTCAGTCAGTAGCTTCAAACATTTCTGGTATATGAAAAACATGTTTTTCAATGGCAAAAATCAATGAATATTGTAAGTGCACAAACAGTAATATCTCCACATTGCACGGTGCAATTCTGAAATTTTTTGCTTTTTCCTGCTAATCCTAGCATGATAAAGAAGATTCAAAGAGAGTGAGATGCCAGCTCCTTTCATTCAGTCAGTAGCTTCAAACATTTCTGGTATATGAAAAACATGTTTTTCAATGGCAAAAATCAATGAATATTGTAAATGCACAAACAGTAATATCTCCACATTGCACGGTGCAATTCTGAAATTTTTTGCTTTTTCCTGTTAATCCTAGCATGATAAAGAAGATTCAAAGAGAGTGAGATGCCAGCTCCTTTCATTCAGTCAGTAGCTTCAAACATTTCTGGTATATGAAAAACATGTTTTTCAATGGCAAAAATCAATGAATATTGTAAATGCACAAACAGTAATATCTCCACATTGCAAGGTGCAATTCTGAAATTTTTAGCTTTTTCCTGTTAATCCTAGCATGATAAAGAAGATTCAAAGAGAGTGAGATGCCAGCTCCTTTCATTCAGTCAGTAGCTTCAAACATTTCTGGACGTTTTTCAATGGCAAAAATCAATGAATATTGTAAATGCACAAACAGTAATATCTCCACATTGCACGGTGCAATTCTGAAATTTTTTGCTTTTTCCTGCTAATCCTAGCATGATAAAGAAGATTCAAAGAGAGTGAGATGCCAGCTCCTTTCATTCAGTCAGTAGCTTCAAACATTTCTGGTATATGAAAAACATGTTTTTCAATGGCAAAAATCAATGAATATTGTAAATGCACAAACAGTAATATCTCCACATTGCAAGGTGCAATTCTGAAATTTTTAGCTTTTTCCTGTTAATCCTAGCATGATAAAGAAGATTCAAAGAGAGTGAGATGCCAGCTCCTTTCATTCAGTCAGTAGCTTCAAACATTTCTGGTATATGAAAAACATGTTTTTCAATGGCAAAAATCAATGAATATTGTAAATGCACAAACAGTAATATCTCCACATTGCACGGTGCAATTCTGAAATTTTTAGCTTTTTCCTGTTAATCCTAGCATGATAAAGAAGATTCAAAGAGAGTGAGATGCCAGCTCCTTTCATTCAGTCAGTAGCTTCAAACATTTCTGGTATATGAAAAACATGTTTTTCAATGGCAAAAATCAATGAATATTGTAAATGCACAAACAGTAATATCTCCACATTGCACGGTGCAATTCTGAAATTTTTAGCTTTTTCCTGCTAATCCTAGCATGATAAAGAAGATTCAAAGAGAGTGAGATGCCAGCTCCTTTCATTCAGTCAGTAGCTTCAAACATTTCTGGTATATGAAAAACATGTTTTTCAATGGCAAAAATCAATGAATATTGTAAATGCACAAACAGTAATATCTCCACATTGCAAGGTGCAATTCTGAAATTTTTTGCTTTTTCCTGCTAATCCTAGCATGATAAAGAAGATTCAAAGAGAGTGAGATGCCAGCTCCTTTCATTCAGTCAGTAGCTTCAAACATTTCTGGTATATGAAAAACATGTTTTTCAATGGCAAAAATCAATGAATATTGTAAATGCACAAACAGTAATATCTCCACATTGCACGGTGCAATTCTGAAATTTTTAGCTTTTTCCTGCTAATCCTAGCATGATAAAGAAGATTCAAAGAGAGTGAGATGCCAGCTCCTTTCATTCAGTCAGTAGCTTCAAACATTTCTGGTATATGAAAAACATGTTTTTCAATGGCAAAAATCAATGAATATTGTAAATGCACAAACAGTAATATCTCCACATTGCAAGGTGCAATTCTGAAATTTTTAGCTTTTTCCTGTTAATCCTAGCATGATAAAGAAGATTCAAAGAGAGTGAGATGCCAGCTCCTTTCATTCAGTCAGTAGCTTCAAACATTTCTGGACGTTTTTCAATGGCAAAAATCAATGAATATTGTAAATGCACAAACAGTAATATCTCCACATTGCACGGTGCAATTCTGAAATTTTTAGCTTTTTCCTGCTAATCCTAGCATGATAAAGAAGATTCAAAGAGAGTGAGATGCCAGCTCCTTTCATTCAGTCAGTAGCTTCAAACATTTCTGGTATATGAAAAACATGTTTTTCAATGGCAAAAATCAATGAATATTGTAAATGCACAAACAGTAATATCTCCACATTGCACGGTGCAATTCTGAAATTTTTAGCTTTTTCCTGTTAATCCTAGCATGATAAAGAAGATTCAAAGAGAGTGAGATGCCAGCTCCTTTCATTCAGTCAGTAGCTTCAAACATTTCTGGTATATGAAAAACATGTTTTTCAATGGCAAAAATCAATGAATATTGTAAATGCACAAACAGTAATATCTCCACATTGCAAGGTGCAATTCTGAAATTTTTAGCTTTTTCCTGCTAATCCTAGCATGATAAAGAAGATTCAAAGAGAGTGAGATGCCAGCTCCTTTCATTCAGTCAGTAGCTTCAAACATTTCTGGTATATGAAAAACATGTTTTTCAATGGCAAAAATCAATGAATATTGTAAATGCACAAACAGTAATATCTCCACATTGCAAGGTGCAATTCTGAAATTTTTAGCTTTTTCCTGTTAATCCTAGCATGATAAAGAAGATTCAAAGAGAGTGAGATGCCAGCTCCTTTCATTCAGTCAGTAGCTTCAAACATTTCTGGTATATGAAAAACATGTTTTTCAATGGCAAAAATCAATGAATATTGTAAATGCACAAACAGTAATATCTCCACATTGCAAGGTGCAATTCTGAAATTTTTTGCTTTTTCCTGCTAATCCTAGCATGATAAAGAAGATTCAAAGAGAGTGAGATGCCAGCTCCTTTCATTCAGTCAGTAGCTTCAAACATTTCTGGTATATGAAAAACATGTTTTTCAATGGCAAAAATCAATGAATATTGTAAATGCACAAACAGTAATATCTCCACATTGCACGGTGCAATTCTGAAATTTTTTGCTTTTTCCTGTTAATCCTAGCATGATAAAGAAGATTCAAAGAGAGTGAGATGCCAGCTCCTTTCATTCAGTCAGTAGCTTCAAACATTTCTGGACGTTTTTCAATGGCAAAAATCAATGAATATTGTAAATGCACAAACAGTAATATCTCCACATTGCAAGGTGCAATTCTGAAATTTTTTGCTTTTTCCTGCTAATCCTAGCATGATAAAGAAGATTCAAAGAGAGTGAGATGCCAGCTCCTTTCATTCAGTCAGTAGCTTCAAACATTTCTGGTATATGAAAAACATGTTTTTCAATGGCAAAAATCAATGAATATTGTAAATGCACAAACAGTAATATCTCCACATTGCACGGTGCAATTCTGAAATTTTTTGCTTTTTCCTGCTAATCCTAGCATGATAAAGAAGATTCAAAGAGAGTGAGATGCCAGCTCCTTTCATTCAGTCAGTAGCTTCAAACATTTCTGGTATATGAAAAACATGTTTTTCAATGGCAAAAATCAATGAATATTGTAAATGCACAAACAGTAATATCTCCACATTGCACGGTGCAATTCTGAAATTTTTAGCTTTTTCCTGCTAATCCTAGCATGATAAAGAAGATTCAAAGAGAGTGAGATGCCAGCTCCTTTCATTCAGTCAGTAGCTTCAAACATTTCTGGTATATGAAAAACATGTTTTTCAATGGCAAAAATCAATGAATATTGTAAATGCACAAACAGTAATATCTCCACATTGCAAGGTGCAATTCTGAAATTTTTTGCTTTTTCCTGTTAATCCTAGCATGATAAAGAAGATTCAAAGAGAGTGAGATGCCAGCTCCTTTCATTCAGTCAGTAGCTTCAAACATTTCTGGTATATGAAAAACATGTTTTTCAATGGCAAAAATCAATGAATATTGTAAATGCACAAACAGTAATATCTCCACATTGCAAGGTGCAATTCTGAAATTTTTAGCTTTTTCCTGTTAATCCTAGCATGATAAAGAAGATTCAAAGAGAGTGAGATGCCAGCTCCTTTCATTCAGTCAGTAGCTTCAAACATTTCTGGTATATGAAAAACATGTTTTTCAATGGCAAAAATCAATGAATATTGTAAATGCACAAACAGTAATATCTCCACATTGCACGGTGCAATTCTGAAATTTTTAGCTTTTTCCTGTTAATCCTAGCATGATAAAGAAGATTCAAAGAGAGTGAGATGCCAGCTCCTTTCATTCAGTCAGTAGCTTCAAACATTTCTGGTATATGAAAAACATGTTTTTCAATGGCAAAAATCAATGAATATTGTAAATGCACAAACAGTAATATCTCCACATTGCACGGTGCAATTCTGAAATTTTTAGCTTTTTCCTGCTAATCCTAGCATGATAAAGAAGATTCAAAGAGAGTGAGATGCCAGCTCCTTTCATTCAGTCAGTAGCTTCAAACATTTCTGGTATATGAAAAACATGTTTTTCAATGGCAAAAATCAATGAATATTGTAAATGCACAAACAGTAATATCTCCACATTGCACGGTGCAATTCTGAAATTTTTTGCTTTTTCCTGCTAATCCTAGCATGATAAAGAAGATTCAAAGAGAGTGAGATGCCAGCTCCTTTCATTCAGTCAGTAGCTTCAAACATTTCTGGTATATGAAAAACATGTTTTTCAATGGCAAAAATCAATGAATATTGTAAATGCACAAACAGTAATATCTCCACATTGCACGGTGCAATTCTGAAATTTTTAGCTTTTTCCTGCTAATCCTAGCATGATAAAGAAGATTCAAAGAGAGTGAGATGCCAGCTCCTTTCATTCAGTCAGTAGCTTCAAACATTTCTGGTATATGAAAAACATGTTTTTCAATGGCAAAAATCAATGAATATTGTAAATGCACAAACAGTAATATCTCCACATTGCACGGTGCAATTCTGAAATTTTTAGCTTTTTCCTGTTAATCCTAGCATGATAAAGAAGATTCAAAGAGAGTGAGATGCCAGCTCCTTTCATTCAGTCAGTAGCTTCAAACATTTCTGGTATATGAAAAACATGTTTTTCAATGGCAAAAATCAATGAATATTGTAAATGCACAAACAGTAATATCTCCACATTGCACGGTGCAATTCTGAAATTTTTAGCTTTTTCCTGCTAATCCTAGCATGATAAAGAAGATTCAAAGAGAGTGAGATGCCAGCTCCTTTCATTCAGTCAGTAGCTTCAAACATTTCTGGTATATGAAAAACATGTTTTTCAATGGCAAAAATCAATGAATATTGTAAATGCACAAACAGTAATATCTCCACATTGCACGGTGCAATTCTGAAATTTTTTGCTTTTTCCTGCTAATCCTAGCATGATAAAGAAGATTCAAAGAGAGTGAGATGCCAGCTCCTTTCATTCAGTCAGTAGCTTCAAACATTTCTGGTATATGAAAAACATGTTTTTCAATGGCAAAAATCAATGAATATTGTAAATGCACAAACAGTAATATCTCCACATTGCACGGTGCAATTCTGAAATTTTTAGCTTTTTCCTGCTAATCCTAGCATGATAAAGAAGATTCAAAGAGAGTGAGATGCCAGCTCCTTTCATTCAGTCAGTAGCTTCAAACATTTCTGGTATATGAAAAACATGTTTTTCAATGGCAAAAATCAATGAATATTGTAAATGCACAAACAGTAATATCTCCACATTGCACGGTGCAATTCTGAAATTTTTAGCTTTTTCCTGTTAATCCTAGCATGATAAAGAAGATTCAAAGAGAGTGAGATGACAGCTCCTTTCATTCAGTCAGTAGCTTCAAACATTTCTGGTATATGAAAAACATGTTTTTCAATGGCAAAAATCAATGAATATTGTAAATGCACAAACAGTAATATCTCCACATTGCACGGTGCAATTCTGAAATTTTTTGCTTTTTCCTGCTAATCCTAGCATGATAAAGAAGATTCAAAGAGAGTGAGATGCCAGCTCCTTTCATTCAGTCAGTAGCTTCAAACATTTCTGGACGTTTTTCAATGGCAAAAATCAATGAATATTGTAAATGCACAAACAGTAATATCTCCACATTGCACGGTGCAATTCTGAAATTTTTTGCTTTTTCCTGCTAATCCTAGCATGATAAAGAAGATTCAAAGAGAGTGAGATGCCAGCTCCTTTCATTCAGTCAGTAGCTTCAAACATTTCTGGTATATGAAAAACATGTTTTTCAATGGCAAAAATCAATGAATATTGTAAATGCACAAACAGTAATATCTCCACATTGCACGGTGCAATTCTGAAATTTTTAGCTTTTTCCTGTTAATCCTAGCATGATAAAGAAGATTCAAAGAGAGTGAGATGCCAGCTCCTTTCATTCAGTCAGTAGCTTCAAACATTTCTGGTATATGAAAAACATGTTTTTCAATGGCAAAAATCAATGAATATTGTAAATGCACAAACAGTAATATCTCCACATTGCAAGGTGCAATTCTGAAATTTTTAGCTTTTTCCTGTTAATCCTAGCATGATAAAGAAGATTCAAAGAGAGTGAGATGCCAGCTCCTTTCATTCAGTCAGTAGCTTCAAACATTTCTGGACGTTTTTCAATGGCAAAAATCAATGAATATTGTAAATGCACAAACAGTAATATCTCCACATTGCACGGTGCAATTCTGAAATTTTTTGCTTTTTCCTGCTAATCCTAGCATGATAAAGAAGATTCAAAGAGAGTGAGATGCCAGCTCCTTTCATTCAGTCAGTAGCTTCAAACATTTCTGGTATATGAAAAACATGTTTTTCAATGGCAAAAATCAATGAATATTGTAAATGCACAAACAGTAATATCTCCACATTGCACGGTGCAATTCTGAAATTTTTAGCTTTTTCCTGTTAATCCTAGCATGATAAAGAAGATTCAAAGAGAGTGAGATGCCAGCTCCTTTCATTCAGTCAGTAGCTTCAAACATTTCTGGTATATGAAAAACATGTTTTTCAATGGCAAAAATCAATGAATATTGTAAATGCACAAACAGTAATATCTCCACATTGCACGGTGCAATTCTGAAATTTTTTGCTTTTTCCTGTTAATCCTAGCATGATAAAGAAGATTCAAAGAGAGTGAGATGCCAGCTCCTTTCATTCAGTCAGTAGCTTCAAACATTTCTGGACGTTTTTCAATGGCAAAAATCAATGAATATTGTAAATGCACAAACAGTAATATCTCCACATTGCACGGTGCAATTCTGAAATTTTTAGCTTTTTCCTGTTAATCCTAGCATGATAAAGAAGATTCAAAGAGAGTGAGATGCCAGCTCCTTTCATTCAGTCAGTAGCTTCAAACATTTCTGGTATATGAAAAACATGTTTTTCAATGGCAAAAATCAATGAATATTGTAAATGCACAAACAGTAATATCTCCACATTGCACGGTGCAATTCTGAAATTTTTTGCTTTTTCCTGCTAATCCTAGCATGATAAAGAAGATTCAAAGAGAGTGAGATGCCAGCTCCTTTCATTCAGTCAGTAGCTTCAAACATTTCTGGACGTTTTTCAATGGCAAAAATCAATGAATATTGTAAGTGCACAAACAGTAATATCTCCACATTGCACGGTGCAATTCTGAACTTTTTTGCTTTTTCCTGCTAATCCTAGCATGATAAAGAAGATTCAAAGAGAGTGAGATGCCAGCTCCTTTCATTCAGTCAGTAGCTTCAAACATTTCTGGTATATGAAAAACATGTTTTTCAATGGCAAAAATCAATGAATATTGTAAATGCACAAACAGTAATATCTCCACATTGCACGGTGCAATTCTGAAATTTTTTGCTTTTTCCTGCTAATCCTAGCATGATAAAGAAGATTCAAAGAGAGTGAGATGCCAGCTCCTTTCATTCAGTCAGTAGCTTCAAACATTTCTGGTATATGAAAAACATGTTTTTCAATGGCAAAAATCAATGAATATTGTAAATGCACAAACAGTATTATCTCCACATTGCACGGTGCAATTCTGAAATTTTTTGCTTTTTCCTGCTAATCCTAGCATGATAAAGAAGATTCAAAGAGAGTGAGATGCCAGCTCCTTTCATTCAGTCAGTAGCTTCAAACATTTCTGGACGTTTTTCAATGGCAAAAATCAATGAATATTGTAAATGCACAAACAGTAATATCTCCACATTGCACGGTGCAATTCTGAAATTTTTTGCTTTTTCCTGCTAATCCTAGCATGATAAAGAAGATTCAAAGAGAGTGAGATGCCAGCTCCTTTCATTCAGTCAGTAGCTTCAAACATTTCTGGTATATGAAAAACATGTTTTTCAATGGCAAAAATCAATGAATATTGTAAATGCACAAACAGTAATATCTCCACATTGCACGGTGCAATTCTGAAATTTTTAGCTTTTTCCTGTTAATCCTAGCATGATAAAGAAGATTCAAAGAGAGTGAGATGCCAGCTCCTTTCATTCAGTCAGTAGCTTCAAACATTTCTGGTATATGAAAAACATGTTTTTCAATGGCAAAAATCAATGAATATTGTAAATGCACAAACAGTAATATCTCCACATTGCACGGTGCAATTCTGAAATTTTTTGCTTTTTCCTGCTAATCCTATCATGATAAAGAAGATTCAAAGAGAGTGAGATGCCAGCTCCTTTCATTCAGTCAGTAGCTTCAAACATTTCTGGACGTTTTTCAATGGCAAAAATCAATGAATATTGTAAGTGCACAAACAGTAATATCTCCACATTGCACGGTGCAATTCTGAAATTTTTTGCTTTTTCCTGCTAATCCTAGCATGATAAAGAAGATTCAAAGAGAGTGAGATGCCAGCTCCTTTCATTCAGTCAGTAGCTTCAAACATTTCTGGTATATGAAAAACATGTTTTTCAATGGCAAAAATCAATGAATATTGTAAATGCACAAACAGTAATATCTCCACATTGCACGGTGCAATTCTGAAATTTTTTGCTTTTTCCTGCTAATCCTAGCATGATAAAGAAGATTCAAAGAGAGTGAGATGCCAGCTCCTTTCATTCAGTCAGTAGCTTCAAACATTTCTGGTATATGAAAAACATGTTTTTCAATGGCAAAAATCAATGAATATTGTAAATGCACAAACAGTATTATCTCCACATTGCACGGTGCAATTCTGAAATTTTTTGCTTTTTCCTGCTAATCCTAGCATGATAAAGAAGATTCAAAGAGAGTGAGATGCCAGCTCCTTTCATTCAGTCAGTAGCTTCAAACATTTCTGGACGTTTTTCAATGGCAAAAATCAATGAATATTGTAAATGCACAAACAGTAATATCTCCACATTGCACGGTGCAATTCTGAAATTTTTTGCTTTTTCCTGCTAATCCTAGCATGATAAAGAAGATTCAAAGAGAGTGAGATGCCAGCTCCTTTCATTCAGTCAGTAGCTTCAAACATTTCTGGTATATGAAAAACATGTTTTTCAATGGCAAAAATCAATGAATATTGTAAATGCACAAACAGTAATATCTCCACATTGCACGGTGCAATTCTGAAATTTTTTGCTTTTTCCTGCTAATCCTAGCATGATAAAGAAGATTCAAAGAGAGTGAGATGCCAGCTCCTTTCATTCAGTCAGTAGCTTCAAACATTTCTGGTATATGAAAAACATGTTTTTCAATGGCAAAAATCAATGAATATTGTAAATGCACAAACAGTAATATCTCCACATTGCACGGTGCAATTCTGAAATTTTTTGCTTTTTCCTGTTAATCCTAGCATGATAAAGAAGATTCAAAGAGAGTGAGATGCCAGCTCCTTTCATTCAGTCAGTAGCTTCAAACATTTCTGGACGTTTTTCAATGGCAAAAATCAATGAATATTGTAAATGCACAAACAGTAATATCTCCACATTGCACGGTGCAATTCTGAAATTTTTTGCTTTTTCCTGCTAATCCTAGCATGATAAAGAAGATTCAAAGAGAGTGAGATGCCAGCTCCTTTCATTCAGTCAGTAGCTTCAAACATTTCTGGTATATGAAAAACATGTTTTTCAATGGCAAAAATCAATGAATATTGTAAATGCACAAACAGTAATATCTCCACATTGCACGGTGCAATTCTGAAATTTTTAGCTTTTTCCTGTTAATCCTAGCATGATAAAGAAGATTCAAAGAGAGTGAGATGCCAGCTCCTTTCATTCAGTCAGTAGCTTCAAACATTTCTGGACGTTTTTCAATGGCAAAAATCAATGAATATTGTAAATGCACAAACAGTAATATCTCCACATTGCACGGTGCAATTCTGAAATTTTTTGCTTTTTCCTGCTAATCCTAGCATGATAAAGAAGATTCAAAGAGAGTGAGATGCCAGCTCCTTTCATTCAGTCAGTAGCTTCAAACATTTCTGGTATATGAAAAACATGTTTTTCAATGGCAAAAATCAATGAATATTGTAAATGCACAAACAGTAATATCTCCACATTGCACGGTGCAATTCTGAAATTTTTTGCTTTTTCCTGCTAATCCTAGCATGATAAAGAAGATTCAAAGAGAGTGAGATGCCAGCTCCTTTCATTCAGTCAGTAGCTTCAAACATTTCTGGTATATGAAAAACATGTTTTTCAATGGCAAAAATCAATGAATATTGTAAATGCACAAACAGTAATATCTCCACATTGCACGGTGCAATTCTGAAATTTTTTGCTTTTTCCTGCTAATCCTAGCATGATAAAGAAGATTCAAAGAGAGTGAGATGCCAGCTCCTTTCATTCAGTCAGTAGCTTCAAACATTTCTGGTATATGAAAAACATGTTTTTCAATGGCAAAAATCAATGAATATTGTAAATGCACAAACAGTAATGTCTCCACATTGCACGGTGCAATTCTGAAATTTTTAGCTTTTTCCTGTTAATCCTAGCATGATAAAGAAGATTCAAAGAGAGTGAGATGCCAGCTCCTTTCATTCAGTCAGTAGCTTCAAACATTTCTGGTATATGAAAAACATGTTTTTCAATGGCAAAAATCAATGAATATTGTAAATGCACAAACAGTAATATCTCCACATTGCAAGGTGCAATTCTGAAATTTTTAGCTTTTTCCTGTTAATCCTAGCATGATAAAGAAGATTCAAAGAGAGTGAGATGCCAGCTCCTTTCATTCAGTCAGTAGCTTCAAACATTTCTGGACGTTTTTCAATGGCAAAAATCAATGAATATTGTAAATGCACAAACAGTAATATCTCCACATTGCACGGTGCAATTCTGAAATTTTTTGCTTTTTCCTGCTAATCCTAGCATGATAAAGAAGATTCAAAGAGAGTGAGATGCCAGCTCCTTTCATTCAGTCAGTAGCTTCAAACATTTCTGGTATATGAAAAACATGTTTTTCAATGGCAAAAATCAATGAATATTGTAAATGCACAAACAGTAATATCTCCACATTGCAAGGTGCAATTCTGAAATTTTTAGCTTTTTCCTGTTAATCCTAGCATGATAAAGAAGATTCAAAGAGAGTGAGATGCCAGCTCCTTTCATTCAGTCAGTAGCTTCAAACATTTCTGGTATATGAAAAACATGTTTTTCAATGGCAAAAATCAATGAATATTGTAAATGCACAAACAGTAATATCTCCACATTGCACGGTGCAATTCTGAAATTTTTAGCTTTTTCCTGTTAATCCTAGCATGATAAAGAAGATTCAAAGAGAGTGAGATGCCAGCTCCTTTCATTCAGTCAGTAGCTTCAAACATTTCTGGTATATGAAAAACATGTTTTTCAATGGCAAAAATCAATGAATATTGTAAATGCACAAACAGTAATATCTCCACATTGCACTGTGCAATTCTGAAATTTTTTGCTTTTTCCTGCTAATCCTAGCATGATAAAGAAGATTCAAAGAGAGTGAGATGCCAGCTCCTTTCATTCAGTCAGTAGCTTCAAACATTTCTGGTATATGAAAAACATGTTTTTCAATGGCAAAAATCAATGAATATTGTAAATGCACAAACAGTAATATCTCCACATTGCACGGTGCAATTCTGAAATTTTTAGCTTTTTCCTGTTAATCCTAGCATGATAAAGAAGATTCAAAGAGAGTGAGATGCCAGCTCCTTTCATTCAGTCAGTAGCTTCAAACATTTCTGGTATATGAAAAACATGTTTTTCAATGGCAAAAATCAATGAATATTGTAAATGCACAAACAGTAATATCTCCACATTGCAAGGTGCAATTCTGAAATTTTTAGCTTTTTCCTGTTAATCCTAGCATGATAAAGAAGATTCAAAGAGAGTGAGATGCCAGCTCCTTTCATTCAGTCAGTAGCTTCAAACATTTCTGGACGTTTTTCAATGGCAAAAATCAATGAATATTGTAAATGCACAAACAGTAATATCTCCACATTGCACGGTGCAATTCTGAAATTTTTTGCTTTTTCCTGCTAATCCTAGCATGATAAAGAAGATTCAAAGAGAGTGAGATGCCAGCTCCTTTCTTTCAGTCAGTAGCTTCAAACATTTCTGGTATATGAAAAACATGTTTTTCAATGGCAAAAATCAATGAATATTGTAAATGCACAAACAGTAATATCTCCACATTGCAAGGTGCAATTCTGAAATTTTTAGCTTTTTCCTGTTAATCCTAGCATGATAAAGAAGATTCAAAGAGAGTGAGATGCCAGCTCCTTTCATTCAGTCAGTAGCTTCAAACATTTCTGGTATATGAAAAACATGTTTTTCAATGGCCAAAATCAATGAATATTGTAAATGCACAAACAGTAATATCTCCACATTGCACGGTGCAATTCTGAAATTTTTAGCTTTTTCCTGTTAATCCTAGCATGATAAAGAAGATTCAAAGAGAGTGAGATGCCAGCTCCTTTCATTCAGTCAGTAGCTTCAAACATTTCTGGTATATGAAAAACATGTTTTTCAATGGCAAAAATCAATGAATATTGTAAATGCACAAACAGTAATATCTCCACATTGCAAGGTGCAATTCTGAAATTTTTTGCTTTTTCCTGCTAATCCTAGCATGATAAAGAAGATTCAAAGAGAGTGAGATGCCAGCTCCTTTCATTCAGTCAGTAGCTTCAAACATTTCTGGTATATGAAAAACATGTTTTTCAATGGCAAAAATCAATGAATATTGTAAATGCACAAACAGTAATATCTCCACATTGCACGGTGCAATTCTGAATTTTTTAGCTTTTTCCTGTTAATCCTAGCATGATAAAGAAGATTCAAAGAGAGTGAGATGCGAGCTCCTTTCATTCAGTCAGTAGCTTCAAACATTTCTGGTATATGAAAAACATGTTTTTCAATGGCAAAAATCAATGAATATTGTAAATGCACAAACAGTAATATCTCCACATTGCAAGGTGCAATTCTGAAATTTTTTGCTTTTTCCTGCTAATCCTAGCATGATAAAGAAGATTCAAAGAGAGTGAGATGCCAGCTCCTTTCATTCAGTCAGTAGCTTCAAACATTTCTGGTATATGAAAAACATGTTTTTCAATGGCAAAAATCAATGAATATTGTAAATGCACAAACAGTAATATCTCCACATTGCACGGTGCAATTCTGAAATTTTTAGCTTTTTCCTGTTAATCCTAGCATGATAAAGAAGATTCAAAGAGAGTGAGATGCCAGCTCCTTTCATTCAGTCAGTAGCTTCAAACATTTCTGGTATATGAAAAACATGTTTTTCAATGGCAAAAATCAATGAATATTGTAAATGCACAAACAGTAATATCTCCACATTGCAAGGTGCAATTCTGAAATTTTTAGCTTTTTCCTGCTAATCCTAGCATGATAAAGAAGATTCAAAGACAGTGAGATGCCAGCTCCTTTCATTCAGTCAGTAGCTTCAAACATTTCTGGTATATGAAAAACATGTTTTTCAATGGCAAAAATCAATGAATATTGTAAATGCACAAACAGTAATATCTCCACATTGCAAGGTGCAATTCTGAAATTTTTTGCTTTTTCCTGCTAATCCTAGCATGATAAAGAAGATTCAAAGAGAGTGAGATGCCAGCTCCTTTCATTCAGTCAGTAGCTTCAAACATTTCTGGTATATGAAAAACATGTTTTTCAATGGCAAAAATCAATGAATATTGTAAATGCACAAACAGTAATATCTCCACATTGCACGGTGCAATTCTGAAATTTTTAGCTTTTTCCTGTTAATCCTAGCATGATAAAGAAGATTCAAAGAGAGTGAGATGCCAGCTCCTTTCATTCAGTCAGTAGCTTCAAACATTTCTGGACGTTTTTCAATGGCAAAAATCAATGAATATTGTAAATGCACAAACAGTAATATCTCCACATTGCACGGTGCAATTCTGAAATTTTTAGCTTTTTCCTGTTAATCCTAGCATGATAAAGAAGATTCAAAGAGAGTGAGATGCCAGCTCCTTTCATTCAGTCAGTAGCTTCAAACATTTCTGGTATATGAAAAACATGTTTTTCAATGGCAAAAATCAATGAATATTGTAAATGCACAAACAGTAATATCTCCACATTGCAAGGTGCAATTCTGAAATTTTTTGCTTTTTCCTGCTAATCCTAGCATGATAAAGAAGATTCAAAGAGAGTGAGATGCCAGCTCCTTTCATTCAGTCAGTAGCTTCAAACATTTCTGGTATATGAAAAACATGTTTTTCAATGGCAAAAATCAATGAATATTGTAAATGCACAAACAGTAATATCTCCACATTGCACGGTGCAATTCTGAAATTTTTAGCTTTTTCCTGTTAATCCTAGCATGATAAAGAAGATTCAAAGAGAGTGAGATGCCAGCTCCTTTCATTCAGTCAGTAGCTTCAAACATTTCTGGTATATGAAAAACATGTTTTTCAATGGCAAAAATCAATGAATATTGTAAATGCACAAACAGTAATATCTCCACATTGCAAGGTGCAATTCTGAAATTTTTTGCTTTTTCCTGCTAATCCTAGCATGATAAAGAAGATTCAAAGAGAGTGAGATGCCAGCTCCTTTCATTCAGTCAGTAGCTTCAAACATTTCTGGTATATGAAAAACATGTTTTTCAATGGCAAAAATCAATGAATATTGTAAATGCACAAACAGTAATATCTCCACATTGCACGGTGCAATTCTGAAATTTTTAGCTTTTTCCTGCTAATCCTAGCATGATAAAGAAGATTCAAAGAGAGTGAGATGCCAGCTCCTTTCATTCAGTCAGTAGCTTCAAACATTTCTGGTATATGAAAAACATGTTTTTCAATGGCAAAAATCAATGAATATTGTAAATGCACAAACAGTAATATCTCCACATTGCACGGTGCAATTCTGAAATTTTTAGCTTTTTCCTGCTAATCCTAGCATGATAAAGAAGATTCAAAGAGAGTGAGATGCCAGCTCCTTTCATTCAGTCAGTAGCTTCAAACATTTCTGGTATATGAAAAACATGTTTTTCAATGGCAAAAATCAATGAATATTGTAAATGCACAAACAGTAATATCTCCACATTGCACGGTGCAATTCTGAAATTTTTTGCTTTTTCCTGCTAATCCTAGCATGATAAAGAAGATTCAAAGAGAGTGAGATGCCAGCTCCTTTCATTCAGTCAGTAGCTTCAAACATTTCTGGACGTTTTTCAATGGCAAAAATCAATGAATATTGTAAATGCACAAACAGTAATATCTCCACATTGCAAGGTGCAATTCTGAAATTTTTAGCTTTTTCCTGCTAATCCTAGCATGATAAAGAAGATTCAAAGAGAGTGAGATGCCAGCTCCTTTCATTCAGTCAGTAGCTTCAAACATTTCTGGTATATGAAAAACATGTTTTTCAATGGCAAAAATCAATGAATATTGTAAATGCACAAACAGTAATATCTCCACATTGCACGGTGCAATTCTGAAATTTTTAGCTTTTTCCTGCTAATCCTAGCATGATAAAGAAGATTCAAAGAGAGTGAGATGCCAGCTCCTTTCATTCAGTCAGTAGCTTCAAACATTTCTGGTATATGAAAAACATGTTTTTCAATGGCAAAAATCAATGAATATTGTAAATGCACAAACAGTAATATCTCCACATTGCAAGGTGCAATTCTGAAATTTTTTGCTTTTTCCTGCTAATCCTAGCATGATAAAGAAGATTCAAAGAGAGTGAGATGCCAGCTCCTTTCATTCAGTCAGTAGCTTCAAACATGTCTGGACGTTTTTCAATGTCAAAAATCAATGAATATTGTAAATGCACAAACAGTAATATCTCCACATTGCAAGGTGCAATTCTGAAATTTTTTGCTTTTTCCTGCTAATCCTAGCATGATAAAGAAGATTCAAAGAGAGTGAGATGCCAGCTCCTTTCATTCAGTCAGTAGCTTCAAACATTTCTGGACGTTTTTCAATGGCAAAAATCAATGAATATTGTAAATGCACAAACAGTAATATCTCCACATTGCACGGTGCAATTCTGAAATTTTTTGCTTTTTCCTGCTAATCCTAGCATGATAAAGAAGATTCAAAGAGAGTGAGATGCCAGCTCCTTTCATTCAGTCAGTAGCTTCAATCATTTCTGGTATATGAAAAACATGTTTTTCAATGGCAAAAATCAATGAATATTGTAAATGCACAAACAGTAATATCTCCACATTGCACGGTGCAATTCTGAAATTTTTAGCTTTTTCCTGCTAATCCTAGCATGATAAAGAAGATTCAAAGAGAGTGAGATGCCAGCTCCTTTCATTCAGTCAGTAGCTTCAAACATTTCTGGTATATGAAAAACATGTTTTTCAATGGCAAAAATCAATGAATATTGTAAATGCACAAACAGTAATATCTCCACATTGCAAGGTGCAATTCTGAAATTTTTTGCTTTTTCCTGCTAATCCTAGCATGATAAAGAAGATTCAAAGAGAGTGAGATGCCAGCTCCTTTCATTCAGTCAGTAGCTTCAAACATTTCTGGTATATGAAAAACATGTTTTTCAATGGCAAAAATCAATGAATATTGTAAATGCACAAACAGTAATATCTCCACATTGCACGGTGCAATTCTGAAATTTTTAGCTTTTTCCTGTTAATCCTAGCATGATAAAGAAGATTCAAAGAGAGTGAGATGCCAGCTCCTTTCATTCAGTCAGTAGCTTCAAACATTTCTGGACGTTTTTCAATGGCAAAAATCAATGAATATTGTAAATGCACAAACAGTAATATCTCCACATTGCACGGTGCAATTCTGAAATTTTTAGCTTTTTCCTGTTAATCCTAGCATGATAAAGAAGATTCAAAGAGAGTGAGATGCCAGCTCCTTTCATTCAGTCAGTAGCTTCAAACATTTCTGGTATATGAAAAACATGTTTTTCAATGGCAAAAATCAATGAATATTGTAAATGCACAAACAGTAATATCTCCACATTGCAAGGTGCAATTCTGAAATTTTTTGCTTTTTCCTGCTAATCCTAGCATGATAAAGAAGATTCAAAGAGAGTGAGATGCCAGCTCCTTTCATTCAGTCAGTAGCTTCAAACATTTCTGGTATATGAAAAACATGTTTTTCAATGGCAAAAATCAATGAATATTGTAAATGCACAAACAGTAATATCTCCACATTGCACGGTGCAATTCTGAAATTTTTAGCTTTTTCCTGTTAATCCTAGCATGATAAAGAAGATTCAAAGAGAGTGAGATGCCAGCTCCTTTCATTCAGTCAGTAGCTTCAAACATTTCTGGTATATGAAAAACATGTTTTTCAATGGCAAAAATCAATGAATATTGTAAATGCACAAACAGTAATATCTCCACATTGCAAGGTGCAATTCTGAAATTTTTTGCTTTTTCCTGCTAATCCTAGCATGATAAAGAAGATTCAAAGAGAGTGAGATGCCAGCTCCTTTCATTCAGTCAGTAGCTTCAAACATTTCTGGTATATGAAAAACATGTTTTTCAATGGCAAAAATCAATGAATATTGTAAATGCACAAACAGTAATATCTCCACATTGCACGGTGCAATTCTGAAATTTTTAGCTTTTTCCTGCTAATCCTAGCATGATAAAGAAGATTCAAAGAGAGTGAGATGCCAGCTCCTTTCATTCAGTCAGTAGCTTCAAACATTTCTGGTATATGAAAAACATGTTTTTCAATGGCAAAAATCAATGAATATTGTAAATGCACAAACAGTAATATCTCCACATTGCACGGTGCAATTCTGAAATTTTTAGCTTTTTCCTGCTAATCCTAGCATGATAAAGAAGATTCAAAGAGAGTGAGATGCCAGCTCCTTTCATTCAGTCAGTAGCTTCAAACATTTCTGGTATATGAAAAACATGTTTTTCAATGGCAAAAATCAATGAATATTGTAAATGCACAAACAGTAATATCTCCACATTGCACGGTGCAATTCTGAAATTTTTTGCTTTTTCCTGCTAATCCTAGCATGATAAAGAAGATTCAAAGAGAGTGAGATGCCAGCTCCTTTCATTCAGTCAGTAGCTTCAAACATTTCTGGACGTTTTTCAATGGCAAAAATCAATGAATATTGTAAATGCACAAACAGTAATATCTCCACATTGCAAGGTGCAATTCTGAAATTTTTAGCTTTTTCCTGCTAATCCTAGCATGATAAAGAAGATTCAAAGAGAGTGAGATGCCAGCTCCTTTCATTCAGTCAGTAGCTTCAAACATTTCTGGTATATGAAAAACATGTTTTTCAATGGCAAAAATCAATGAATATTGTAAATGCACAAACAGTAATATCTCCACATTGCACGGTGCAATTCTGAAATTTTTAGCTTTTTCCTGCTAATCCTAGCATGATAAAGAAGATTCAAAGAGAGTGAGATGCCAGCTCCTTTCATTCAGTCAGTAGCTTCAAACATTTCTGGTATATGAAAAACATGTTTTTCAATGGCAAAAATCAATGAATATTGTAAATGCACAAACAGTAATATCTCCACATTGCAAGGTGCAATTCTGAAATTTTTTGCTTTTTCCTGCTAATCCTAGCATGATAAAGAAGATTCAAAGAGAGTGAGATGCCAGCTCCTTTCATTCAGTCAGTAGCTTCAAACATGTCTGGACGTTTTTCAATGTCAAAAATCAATGAATATTGTAAATGCACAAACAGTAATATCTCCACATTGCAAGGTGCAATTCTGAAATTTTTTGCTTTTTCCTGCTAATCCTAGCATGATAAAGAAGATTCAAAGAGAGTGAGATGCCAGCTCCTTTCATTCAGTCAGTAGCTTCAAACATTTCTGGACGTTTTTCAATGGCAAAAATCAATGAATATTGTAAATGCACAAACAGTAATATCTCCACATTGCACGGTGCAATTCTGAAATTTTTTGCTTTTTCCTGCTAATCCTAGCATGATAAAGAAGATTCAAAGAGAGTGAGATGCCAGCTCCTTTCATTCAGTCAGTAGCTTCAATCATTTCTGGTATATGAAAAACATGTTTTTCAATGGCAAAAATCAATGAATATTGTAAATGCACAAACAGTAATATCTCCACATTGCACGGTGCAATTCTGAAATTTTTAGCTTTTTCCTGCTAATCCTAGCATGATAAAGAAGATTCAAAGAGAGTGAGATGCCAGCTCCTTTCATTCAGTCAGTAGCTTCAAACATTTCTGGTATATGAAAAACATGTTTTTCAATGGCAAAAATCAATGAATATTGTAAATGCACAAACAGTAATATCTCCACATTGCAAGGTGCAATTCTGAAATTTTTTGCTTTTTCCTGCTAATCCTAGCATGATAAAGAAGATTCAAAGAGAGTGAGATGCCAGCTCCTTTCATTCAGTCAGTAGCTTCAAACATTTCTGGACGTTTTTCAATGGCAAAAATCAATGAATATTGTAAATGCACAAACAGTAATATCTCCACATTGCAAGGTGCAATTCTGAAATTTTTTGCTTTTTCCTGCTAATCCTAGCATGATAAAGAAGATTCAAAGAGAGTGAGATGCCAGCTCCTTTCATTCAGTCAGTAGCTTCAAACATTTCTGGTATATGAAAAACATGTTTTTCAATGGCAAAAATCAATGAATATTGTAAATGCACAAACAGTAATATCTCCACATTGCAAGGTGCAATTCTGAAATTTTTTGCTTTTTCCTGCTAATCCTAGCATGATAAAGAAGATTCAAAGAGAGTGAGATGCCAGCTCCTTTCATTCAGTCAGTAGCTTCAAACATTTCTGGTATATGAAAAACATGTTTTTCAATGGCAAAAATCAATGAATATTGTAAATGCACAAACAGTAATATCTCCACATTGCAAGGTGCAATTCTGAAATTTTTTGCTTTTTCCTGCTAATCCTAGCATGATAAAGAAGATTCAAAGAGAGTGAGATGCCAGCTCCTTTCATTCAGTCAGTAGCTTCAAACATTTCTGGTATATGAAAAACATGTTTTTCAATGGCAAAAATCAATGAATATTGTAAATGCACAAACAGTAATATCTCCACATTGCACGGTGCAATTCTGAAATTTTTAGCTTTTTCCTGCTAATCCTAGCATGATAAAGAAGATTCAAAGAGAGTGAGATGCCAGCTCCTTTCATTCAGTCAGTAGCTTCAAACATTTCTGGACGTTTTTCAATGGCAAAAATCAATGAATATTGTAAATGCACAAACAGTAATATCTCCACATTGCACGGTGCAATTCTGAAATTTTTTGCTTTTTCCTGCTAATCCTAGCATGATAAAGAAGATTCAAAGAGAGTGAGATGCCAGCTCCTTTCATTCAGTCAGTAGCTTCAAACATTTCTGGTATATGAAAAACATGTTTTTCAATGGCAAAAATCAATGAATATTGTAAATGCACAAACAGTAATATCTCCACATTGCACGGTGCAATTCTGAAATTTTTAGCTTTTTCCTGCTAATCCTAGCATGATAAAGAAGATTCAAAGAGAGTGAGATGCCAGCTCCTTTCATTCAGTCAGTAGCTTCAAACATTTCTGGTATATGAAAAACATGTTTTTCAATGGCAAAAATCAATGAATATTGTAAATGCACAAACAGTAATATCTCCACATTGCACGGTGCAATTCTGAAATTTTTAGCTTTTTCCTGTTAATCCTAGCATGATAAAGAAGATTCAAAGAGAGTGAGATGCCAGCTCCTTTCATTCAGTCAGTAGCTTCAAACATTTCTGGTATATGAAAAACATGTTTTTCAATGGCAAAAATCAATGAATATTGTAAATGCACAAACAGTAATATCTCCACATTGCAAGGTGCAATTCTGAAATTTTTTGCTTTTTCCTGCTAATCCTAGCATGATAAAGAAGATTCAAAGAGAGTGAGATGCCAGCTCCTTTCATTCAGTCAGTAGCTTCAAACATTTCTGGTATATGAAAAACATGTTTTTCAATGGCAAAAATCAATGAATATTGTAAATGCACAAACAGTAATATCTCCACATTGCACGGTGCAATTCTGAAATTTTTTGCTTTTTCCTGCTAATCCTAGCATGATAAAGAAGATTCAAAGAGAGTGAGATGCTAGCTCCTTTCATTCAGTCAGTAGCTTCAAACATTTCTGGTATATGAAAAACATGTTTTTCAATGGCAAAAATCAATGAATATTGTAAATGCACAAACAGTAATATCTCCACATTGCACGGTGCAATTCTGAAATTTTTTGCTTTTTCCTGTTAATCCTAGCATGATAAAGAAGATTCAAAGAGAGTGAGATGCCAGCTCCTTTCATTCAGTCAGTAGCTTCAAACATTTCTGGTATATGAAAAACATGTTTTTCAATGGCAAAAATCAATGAATATTGTAAATGCACAAACAGTAATATCTCCACATTGCACGGTGCAATTCTGAAATTTTTTGCTTTTTCCTGCTAATCCTAGCATGATAAAGAAGATTCAAAGAGAGTGAGATGCCAGCTCCTTTCATTCAGTCAGTAGCTTCAAACATTTCTGGTATATGAAAAACATGTTTTTCAATGGCAAAAATCAATGAATATTGTAAATGCACAAACAGTAATATCTCCACATTGCACTGTGCAATTCTGAAATTTTTTGCTTTTTCCTGTTAATCCTAGCATGATAAAGAAGATTCAAAGAGAGTGAGATGCCAGCTCCTTTCATTCAGTCAGTAGCTTCAAACATTTCTGGTATATGAAAAACATGTTTTTCAATGGCAAAAATCAATGAATATTGTAAATGCACAAACAGTAATATCTCCACATTGCACGGTGCAATTCTGAAATTTTTAGCTTTTTCCTGTTAATCCTAGCATGATAAAGAAGATTCAAAGAGAGTGAGATGCCAGCTCCTTTCATTCAGTCAGTAGCTTCAAACATTTCTGGTATATGAAAAACATGTTTTTCAATGGCAAAAATCAATGAATATTGTAAATGCACAAACAGTAATATCTCCACATTGCACGGTGCAATTCTGAAATTTTTAGCTTTTTCCTGTTAATCCTAGCATGATAAAGAAGATTCAAAGAGAGTGAGATGCCAGCTCCTTTCATTCAGTCAGTAGCTTCAAACATTTCTGGTATATGAAAAACATGTTTTTCAATGGCAAAAATCAATGAATATTGTAAATGCACAAACAGTAATATCTCCACATTGCACGGTGCAATTCTGAAATTTTTAGCTTTTTCCTGCTAATCCTAGCATGATAAAGAAGATTCAAAGAGAGTGAGATGCCAGCTCCTTTCATTCAGTCAGTAGCTTCAAACATTTCTGGTATATGAAAAACATGTTTTTCAATGGCAAAAATCAATGAATATTGTAAATGCACAAACAGTAATATCTCCACATTGCAAGGTGCAATTCTGAAATTTTTTAGCTTTTTCCTGTTAATCCTAGCATGATAAAGAAGATTCAAAGAGAGTGAGATGCCAGCTCCTTTCATTCAGTCAGTAGCTTCAAACATTTCTGGTATATGAAAAACATGTTTTTCAATGGCAAAAATCAATGAATATTGTAAATGCACAAACAGTAATATCTCCACATTGCACGGTGCAATTCTGAAATTTTTTGCTTTTTCCTGCTAATCCTAGCATGATAAAGAAGATTCAAAGAGAGTGAGATGCCAGCTCCTTTCATTCAGTCAGTAGCTTCAAACATTTCTGGTATATGAAAAACATGTTTTTCAATGGCAAAAATCAATGAATATTGTAAATGCACAAACAGTAATATCTCCACATTGCAAGGTGCAATTCTGAAATTTTTAGCTTTTTCCTGTTAATCCTAGCATGATAAAGAAGATTCAAAGAGAGTGAGATGCCAGCTCCTTTCATTCAGTCAGTAGCTTCAAACATTTCTGGTATATGAAAAACATGTTTTTCAATGGCAAAAATCAATGAATATTGTAAATGCACAAACAGTAATATCTCCACATTGCAAGGTGCAATTCTGAAATTTTTTGCTTTTTCCTGCTAATCCTAGCATGATAAAGAAGATTCAAAGAGAGTGAGATGCCAGCTCCTTTCATTCAGTCAGTAGCTTCAAACATTTCTGGACGTTTTTCAATGGCAAAAATCAATGAATATTGTAAATGCACAAACAGTAATATCTCCACATTGCACGGTGCAATTCTGAAATTTTTAGCTTTTTCCTGTTAATCCTAGCATGATAAAGAAGATTCAAAGAGAGTGAGATGCCAGCTCCTTTCATTCAGTCAGTAGCTTCAAACATTTCTGGTATATGAAAAACATGTTTTTCAATGGCAAAAATCAATGAATATTGTAAATGCACAAACAGTAATATCTCCACATTGCAAGGTGCAATTCTGAAATTTTTTGCTTTTTCCTGCTAATCCTAGCATGATAAAGAAGATTCAAAGAGAGTGAGATGCCAGCTCCTTTCATTCAGTCAGTAGCTTCAAACATTTCTGGTATATGAAAAACATGTTTTTCAATGGCAAAAATCAATGAATATTGTAAATGCACAAACAGTAATATCTCCACATTGCAAGGTGCAATTCTGAAATTTTTAGCTTTTTCCTGTTAATCCTAGCATGATAAAGAAGATTCAAAGAGAGTGAGATGCCAGCTCCTTTCATTCAGTCAGTAGCTTCAAACATTTCTGGTATATGAAAAACATGTTTTTCAATGGCAAAAATCAATGAATATTGTAAATGCACAAACAGTAATATCTCCACATTGCAAGGTGCAATTCTGAAATTTTTTGCTTTTTCCTGCTAATCCTAGCATGATAAAGAAGATTCAAAGAGAGTGAGATGCCAGCTCCTTTCATTCAGTCAGTAGCTTCAAACATTTCTGGGACGTTTTTCAATGGCAAAAATCAATGAATATTGTAAATGCACAAACAGTAATATCTCCACATTGCACGGTGCAATTCTGAAATTTTTTGCTTTTTCCTGTTAATCCTAGCATGATAAAGAAGATTCAAAGAGAGTGAGATGCCAGCTCCTTTCATTCAGTCAGTAGCTTCAAACATTTCTGGTATATGAAAAACATGTTTTTCAATGGCAAAAATCAATGAATATTGTAAATGCACAAACAGTAATATCTCCACATTGCAAGGTGCAATTCTGAAATTTTTTGCTTTTTCCTGCTAATCCTAGCATGATAAAGAAGATTCAAAGAAAGTGAGATGCCAGCTCCTTTCATTCAGTCAGTAGCTTCAAACATTTCTGGTATATGAAAAACATGTTTTTCAATGGCAAAAATCAATGAATATTGTAAATGCACAAACAGTAATATCTCCACATTGCACGGTGCAATTCTGAAATTTTTAGCTTTTTCCTGTTAATCCTAGCATGATAAAGAAGATTCAAAGAGAGTGAGATGCCAGCTCCTTTCATTCAGTCAGTAGCTTCAAACATTTCTGGTATATGAAAAACATGTTTTTCAATGGCAAAAATCAATGAATATTGTAAATGCACAAACAGTAATATCTCCACATTGCAAGGTGCAATTCTGAAATTTTTTGCTTTTTCCTGCTAATCCTAGCATGATAAAGAAGATTCAAAGAGAGTGAGATGCCAGCTCCTTTCATTCAGTCAGTAGCTTCAAACATTTCTGGTATATGAAAAACATGTTTTTCAATGGCAAAAATCAATGAATATTGTAAATGCACAAACAGTAATATCTCCACATTGCACGGTGCAATTCTGAAATTTTTAGCTTTTTCCTGTTAATCCTAGCATGATAAAGAAGATTCAAAGAGAGTGAGATGCCAGCTCCTTTCATTCAGTCAGTAGCTTCAAACATTTCTGGTATATGAAAAACATGTTTTTCAATGGCAAAAATCAATGAATATTGTAAATGCACAAACAGTAATATCTCCACATTGCAAGGTGCAATTCTGAAATTTTTAGCTTTTCCTGTTAATCCTAGCATGATAAAGAAGATTCAAAGAGAGTGAGATGCCAGCTCCTTTCATTCAGTCAGTAGCTTCAAACATTTCTGGTATATGAAAAACATGTTTTTCAATGGCAAAAATCAATGAATATTGTAAATGCACAAACAGTAATATCTCCACATTGCACGGTGCAATTCTGAAATTTTTAGCTTTTTCCTGTTAATCCTAGCATGATAAAGAAGATTCAAAGAGAGTGAGATGCCAGCTCCTTTCATTCAGTCAGTAGCTTCAAACATTTCTGGTATATGAAAAACATGTTTTTCAATGGCAAAAATCAATGAATATTGTAAATGCACAAACAGTAATATCTCCACATTGCAAGGTGCAATTCTGAAATTTTTTGCTTTTTCCTGCTAATCCTAGCATGATAAAGAAGATTCAAAGAGAGTGAGATGCCAGCTCCTTTCATTCAGTCAGTAGCTTCAAACATTTCTGGTATATGAAAAACATGTTTTTCAATGGCAAAAATCAATGAATATTGTAAATGCACAAACAGTAATATCTCCACATTGCACGGTGCAATTCTGAAATTTTTAGCTTTTTCCTGTTAATCCTAGCATGATAAAGAAGATTCAAAGAGAGTGAGATGCCAGCTCCTTTCATTCAGTCAGTAGCTTCAAACATTTCTGGTATATGAAAAACATGTTTTTCAATGGCAAAAATCAATGAATATTGTAAATGCACAAACAGTAATATCTCCACATTGCAAGGTGCAATTCTGAAATTTTTAGCTTTTTCCTGTTAATCCTAGCATGATAAAGAAGATTCAAAGAGAGTGAGATGCCAGCTCCTTTCATTCAGTCAGTAGCTTCAAACATTTCTGGTATATGAAAAACATGTTTTTCAATGGCAAAAATCAATGAATATTGTAAATGCACAAACAGTAATATCTCCACATTGCAAGGTGCAATTCTGAAATTTTTAGCTTTTTCCTGTTAATCCTAGCATGATAAAGAAGATTCAAAGAGAGTGAGATGCCAGCTCCTTTCATTCAGTCAGTAGCTTCAGTAGCTTCAAACATTTCTGGACGTTTTTCAATGGCAAAAATCAATGAATATTGTAAATGCACAAACAGTAATATCTCCACATTGCAAGGTGCAATTCTGAAATTTTTAGCTTTTTCCTGTTAATCCTAGCATGATAAAGAAGATTCAAAGAGAGTGAGATGCCAGCTCCTTTCATTCAGTCAGTAGCTTCAAACATTTCTGGTATATGAAAAACATGTTTTTCAATGGCAAAAATCAATGAATATTGTAAATGCACAAACAGTAATATCTCCACATTGCACGGTGCAATTCTGAAATTTTTAGCTTTTTCCTGTTAATCCTAGCATGATAAAGAAGATTCAAAGAGAGTGAGATGCCAGCTCCTTTCATTCAGTCAGTAGCTTCAAACATTTCTGGACGTTTTTCAATGGCAAAAATCAATGAATATTGTAAATGCACAAACAGTAATATCTCCACATTGCAAGGTGCAATTCTGAAATTTTTAGCTTTTTCCTGTTAATCCTAGCATGATAAAGAAGATTCAAAGAGAGTGAGATGCCAGCTCCTTTCATTCAGTCAGTAGCTTCAAACATTTCTGGTATATGAAAAACATGTTTTTCAATGGCAAAAATCAATGAATATTGTAAATGCACAAACAGTAATATCTCCACATTGCACGGTGCAATTCTGAAATTTTTAGCTTTTTCCTGCTAATCCTAGCATGATAAAGAAGATTCAAAGAGAGTGAGATGCCAGCTCCTTTCATTCAGTCAGTAGCTTCAAACATTTCTGGTATATGAAAAACATGTTTTTCAATGGCAAAAATCAATGAATATTGTAAATGCACAAATAGTAATATCTCCACATTGCACGGTGCAATTCTGAAATTTTTAGCTTTTTCCTGTTAATCCTAGCATGATAAAGAAGATTCAAAGAGAGTGAGATGCCAGCTCCTTTCATTCAGTCAGTAGCTTCAAACATTTCTGGTATATGAAAAACATGTTTTTCAATGGCAAAAATCAATGAATATTGTAAATGCACAAACAGTAATATCTCCACATTGCACGGTGCAATTCTGAAATTTTTAGCTTTTTCCTGTTAATCCTAGCATGATAAAGAAGATTCAAAGAGAGTGAGATGCCAGCTCCTTTCATTCAGTCAGTAGCTTCAAACATTTCTGGTATATGAAAAACATGTTTTTCAATGGCAAAAATCAATGAATATTGTAAATGCACAAACAGTAATATCTCCACATTGCAAGGTGCAATTCTGAAATTTTTAGCTTTTTCCTGTTAATCCTAGCATGATAAAGAAGATTCAAAGAGAGTGAGATGCCAGCTCCTTTCATTCAGTCAGTAGCTTCAAACATTTCTGGTATATGAAAAACATGTTTTTCAATGGCAAAAATCAATGAATATTGTAAATGCACAAACAGTAATATCTCCACATTGCACGGTGCAATTCTGAAATTTTTAGCTTTTTCCTGCTAATCCTAGCATGATAAAGAAGATTCAAAGAGAGTGAGATGCCAGCTCCTTTCATTCAGTCAGTAGCTTCAAACATTTCTGGTATATGAAAAACATGTTTTTCAATGGCAAAAATCAATGAATATTGTAAATGCACAAACAGTAATATCTCCACATTGCACGGTGCAATTCTGAAATTTTTAGCTTTTTCCTGTTAATCCTAGCATGATAAAGAAGATTCAAAGAGAGTGAGATGCCAGCTCCTTTCATTCAGTCAGTAGCTTCAAACATTTCTGGTATATGAAAAACATGTTTTTCAATGGCAAAAATCAATGAATATTGTAAATGCACAAACAGTAATATCTCCACATTGCACGGTGCAATTCTGAAATTTTTTGCTTTTTCCTGTTAATCCTAGCATGATAAAGAAGATTCAAAGAGAGTGAGATGCCAGCTCCTTTCATTCAGTCAGTAGCTTCAAACATTTCTGGTATATGAAAAACATGTTTTTCAATGGCAAAAATCAATGAATATTGTAAATGCACAAACAGTAATATCTCCACATTGCAAGGTGCAATTCTGAAATTTTTAGCTTTTTCCTGTTAATCCTAGCATGATAAAGAAGATTCAAAGAGAGTGAGATGCCAGCTCCTTTCATTCAGTCAGTAGCTTCAAACATTTCTGGTATATGAAAAACATGTTTTTCAATGGCAAAAATCAATGAATATTGTAAATGCACAAACAGTAATATCTCCACATTGCACGGTGCAATTCTGAAATTTTTTGCTTTTTCCTGTTAATCCTAGCATGATAAAGAAGATTCAAAGAGAGTGAGATGCCAGCTCCTTTCATTCAGTCAGTAGCTTCAAACATTTCTGGACGTTTTTCAATGGCAAAAATCAATGAATATTGTAAATGCACAAACAGTAATATCTCCACATTGCAAGGTGCAATTCTGAAATTTTTTGCTTTTTCCTGCTAATCCTAGCATGATAAAGAAGATTCAAAGAGAGTGAGATGCCAGCTCCTTTCATTCAGTCAGTAGCTTCAAACATTTCTGGTATATGAAAAACATGTTTTTCAATGGCAAAAATCAATGAATATTGTAAATGCACAAACAGTAATATCTCCACATTGCAAGGTGCAATTCTGAAATTTTTAGCTTTTTCCTGCTAATCCTAGCATGATAAAGAAGATTCAAAGAGAGTGAGATGCCAGCTCCTTTCATTCAGTCAGTAGCTTCAAACATTTCTGGTATATGAAAAACATGTTTTTCAATGGCAAAAATCAATGAATATTGTAAATGCACAAACAGTAATATCTCCACATTGCACGGTGCAATTCTGAAATTTTTAGCTTTTTCCTGTTAATCCTAGCATGATAAAGAAGATTCAAAGAGAGTGAGATGCCAGCTCCTTTCATTCAGTCAGTAGCTTCAAACATTTCTGGACGTTTTTCAATGGCAAAAATCAATGAATATTGTAAATGCACAAACAGTAATATCTCCACATTGCACGGTGCAATTCTGAAATTTTTTGCTTTTTCCTGCTAATCCTAGCATGATAAAGAAGATTCAAAGAGAGTGAGATGCCAGCTCCTTTCATTCAGTCAGTAGCTTCAAACATTTCTGGTATATGAAAAACATGTTTTTCAATGGCAAAAATCAATGAATATTGTAAATGCACAAACAGTAATATCTCCACATTGCAAGGTGCAATTCTGAAATTTTTTGCTTTTTCCTGCTAATCCTAGCATGATAAAGAAGATTCAAAGAGAGTGAGATGCCAGCTCCTTTCATTCAGTCAGTAGCTTCAAACATTTCTGGTATATGAAAAACATGTTTTTCAATGGCAAAAATCAATGAATATTGTAAATACACAAACAGTAATATCTCCACATTGCACGGTGCAATTCTGAAATTTTTTGCTTTTTCCTGCTAATCCTAGCATGATAAAGAAGATTCAAAGAGAGTGAGATGCCAGCTCCTTTCATTCAGTCAGTAGCTTCAAACATTTCTGGTATATGAAAAACATGTTTTTCAATGGCAAAAATCAATGAATATTGTAAATGCACAAACAGTAATATCTCCACATTGCACGGTGCAATTCTGAAATTTTTTGCTTTTTCCTGCTAATCCTAGCATGATAAAGAAGATTCAAAGAGAGTGAGATGCCAGCTCCTTTCATTCAGTCAGTAGCTTCAAACATTTCTGGTATATGAAAAACATGTTTTTCAATGGCAAAAATCAATGAATATTGTAAATGCACAAACAGTAATATCTCCACATTGCACGGTGCAATTCTGAAATTTTTTGCTTTTTCCTGTTAATCCTAGCATGATAAAGAAGATTCAAAGAGAGTGAGATGCCAGCTCCTTTCATTCAGTCAGTAGCTTCAAACATTTCTGGTATATGAAAAACATGTTTTTCAATGGCAAAAATCAATGAATATTGTAAATGCACAAACAGTAATATCTCCACATTGCACGGTGCAATTCTGAAATTTTTTGCTTTTTCCTGCTAATCCTAGCATGATAAAGAAGATTCAAAGAGAGTGAGATGCCAGCTCCTTTCATTCAGTCAGTAGCTTCAAACATTTCTGGTATATGAAAAACATGTTTTTCAATGGCAAAAATCAATGAATATTGTAAATGCACAAACAGTAATATCTCCACATTGCACGGTGCAATTCTGAAATTTTTTGCTTTTTCCTGTTAATCCTAGCATGATAAAGAAGATTCAAAGAGAGTGAGATGCCAGCTCCTTTCATTCAGTCAGTAGCTTCAAACATTTCTGGTATATGAAAAACATGTTTTTCAATGGCAAAAATCAATGAATATTGTAAATGCACAAACAGTAATATCTCCACATTGCACGGTGCAATTCTGAAATTTTTAGCTTTTTCCTGTTAATCCTAGCATGATAAAGAAGATTCAAAGAGAGTGAGATGCCAGCTCCTTTCATTCAGTCAGTAGCTTCAAACATTTCTGGACGTTTTTCAATGGCAAAAATCAATGAATATTGTAAATGCACAAACAGTAATATCTCCACATTGCACGGTGCAATTCTGAAATTTTTAGCTTTTTCCTGTTAATCCTAGCATGATAAAGAAGATTCAAAGAGAGTGAGATGCCAGCTCCTTTCATTCAGTCAGTAGCTTCAAACATTTCTGGTATATGAAAAACATGTTTTTCAATGGCAAAAATCAATGAATATTGTAAATGCACAAACAGTAATATCTCCACATTGCAAGGTGCAATTCTGAAATTTTTAGCTTTTTCCTGTTAATCCTAGCATGATAAAGAAGATTCAAAGAGAGTGAGATGCCAGCTCCTTTCATTCAGTCAGTAGCTTCAAACATTTCTGGTATATGAAAAACATGTTTTTCAATGGCAAAAATCAATGAATATTGTAAATGCACAAACAGTAATATCTCCACATTGCAAGGTGCAATTCTGAAATTTTTAGCTTTTTCCTGTTAATCCTAGCATGATAAAGAAGATTCAAAGAGAGTGAGATGCCAGCTCCTTTCATTCAGTCAGTAGCTTCAAACATTTCTGGACGTTTTTCAATGGCAAAAATCAATGAATATTGTAAATGCACAAACAGTAATATCTCCACATTGCAAGGTGCAATTCTGAAATTTTTAGCTTTTTCCTGTTAATCCTAGCATGATAAAGAAGATTCAAAGAGAGTGAGATGCCAGCTCCTTTCATTCAGTCAGTAGCTTCAAACATTTCTGGTATATGAAAAACATGTTTTTCAATGGCAAAAATCAATGAATATTGTAAATGCACAAACAGTAATATCTCCACATTGCACGGTGCAATTCTGAAATTTTTAGCTTTTTCCTGTTAATCCTAGCATGATAAAGAAGATTCAAAGAGAGTGAGATGCCAGCTCCTTTCATTCAGTCAGTAGCTTCAAACATTTCTGGACGTTTTTCAATGGCAAAAATCAATGAATATTGTAAATGCACAAACAGTAATATCTCCACATTGCAAGGTGCAATTCTGAAATTTTTAGCTTTTTCCTGTTAATCCTAGCATGATAAAGAAGATTCAAAGAGAGTGAGATGCCAGCTCCTTTCATTCAGTCAGTAGCTTCAAACATTTCTGGTATATGAAAAACATGTTTTTCAATGGCAAAAATCAATGAATATTGTAAATGCACAAACAGTAATATCTCCACATTGCACGGTGCAATTCTGAAATTTTTAGCTTTTTCCTGCTAATCCTAGCATGATAAAGAAGATTCAAAGAGAGTGAGATGCCAGCTCCTTTCATTCAGTCAGTAGCTTCAAACATTTCTGGTATATGAAAAACATGTTTTTCAATGGCAAAAATCAATGAATATTGTAAATGCACAAATAGTAATATCTCCACATTGCACGGTGCAATTCTGAAATTTTTAGCTTTTTCCTGTTAATCCTAGCATGATAAAGAAGATTCAAAGAGAGTGAGATGCCAGCTCCTTTCATTCAGTCAGTAGCTTCAAACATTTCTGGTATATGAAAAACATGTTTTTCAATGGCAAAAATCAATGAATATTGTAAATGCACAAACAGTAATATCTCCACATTGCACGGTGCAATTCTGAAATTTTTAGCTTTTTCCTGTTAATCCTAGCATGATAAAGAAGATTCAAAGAGAGTGAGATGCCAGCTCCTTTCATTCAGTCAGTAGCTTCAAACATTTCTGGTATATGAAAAACATGTTTTTCAATGGCAAAAATCAATGAATATTGTAAATGCACAAACAGTAATATCTCCACATTGCAAGGTGCAATTCTGAAATTTTTAGCTTTTTCCTGTTAATCCTAGCATGATAAAGAAGATTCAAAGAGAGTGAGATGCCAGCTCCTTTCATTCAGTCAGTAGCTTCAAACATTTCTGGTATATGAAAAACATGTTTTTCAATGGCAAAAATCAATGAATATTGTAAATGCACAAACAGTAATATCTCCACATTGCACGGTGCAATTCTGAAATTTTTAGCTTTTTCCTGCTAATCCTAGCATGATAAAGAAGATTCAAAGAGAGTGAGATGCCAGCTCCTTTCATTCAGTCAGTAGCTTCAAACATTTCTGGTATATGAAAAACATGTTTTTCAATGGCAAAAATCAATGAATATTGTAAATGCACAAACAGTAATATCTCCACATTGCACGGTGCAATTCTGAAATTTTTAGCTTTTTCCTGTTAATCCTAGCATGATAAAGAAGATTCAAAGAGAGTGAGATGCCAGCTCCTTTCATTCAGTCAGTAGCTTCAAACATTTCTGGTATATGAAAAACATGTTTTTCAATGGCAAAAATCAATGAATATTGTAAATGCACAAACAGTAATATCTCCACATTGCACGGTGCAATTCTGAAATTTTTTGCTTTTTCCTGTTAATCCTAGCATGATAAAGAAGATTCAAAGAGAGTGAGATGCCAGCTCCTTTCATTCAGTCAGTAGCTTCAAACATTTCTGGTATATGAAAAACATGTTTTTCAATGGCAAAAATCAATGAATATTGTAAATGCACAAACAGTAATATCTCCACATTGCAAGGTGCAATTCTGAAATTTTTAGCTTTTTCCTGTTAATCCTAGCATGATAAAGAAGATTCAAAGAGAGTGAGATGCCAGCTCCTTTCATTCAGTCAGTAGCTTCAAACATTTCTGGTATATGAAAAACATGTTTTTCAATGGCAAAAATCAATGAATATTGTAAATGCACAAACAGTAATATCTCCACATTGCACGGTGCAATTCTGAAATTTTTTGCTTTTTCCTGTTAATCCTAGCATGATAAAGAAGATTCAAAGAGAGTGAGATGCCAGCTCCTTTCATTCAGTCAGTAGCTTCAAACATTTCTGGACGTTTTTCAATGGCAAAAATCAATGAATATTGTAAATGCACAAACAGTAATATCTCCACATTGCAAGGTGCAATTCTGAAATTTTTTGCTTTTTCCTGCTAATCCTAGCATGATAAAGAAGATTCAAAGAGAGTGAGATGCCAGCTCCTTTCATTCAGTCAGTAGCTTCAAACATTTCTGGTATATGAAAAACATGTTTTTCAATGGCAAAAATCAATGAATATTGTAAATGCACAAACAGTAATATCTCCACATTGCAAGGTGCAATTCTGAAATTTTTAGCTTTTTCCTGCTAATCCTAGCATGATAAAGAAGATTCAAAGAGAGTGAGATGCCAGCTCCTTTCATTCAGTCAGTAGCTTCAAACATTTCTGGTATATGAAAAACATGTTTTTCAATGGCAAAAATCAATGAATATTGTAAATGCACAAACAGTAATATCTCCACATTGCACGGTGCAATTCTGAAATTTTTAGCTTTTTCCTGTTAATCCTAGCATGATAAAGAAGATTCAAAGAGAGTGAGATGCCAGCTCCTTTCATTCAGTCAGTAGCTTCAAACATTTCTGGACGTTTTTCAATGGCAAAAATCAATGAATATTGTAAATGCACAAACAGTAATATCTCCACATTGCACGGTGCAATTCTGAAATTTTTTGCTTTTTCCTGCTAATCCTAGCATGATAAAGAAGATTCAAAGAGAGTGAGATGCCAGCTCCTTTCATTCAGTCAGTAGCTTCAAACATTTCTGGTATATGAAAAACATGTTTTTCAATGGCAAAAATCAATGAATATTGTAAATGCACAAACAGTAATATCTCCACATTGCAAGGTGCAATTCTGAAATTTTTAGCTTTTTCCTGCTAATCCTAGCATGATAAAGAAGATTCAAAGAGAGTGAGATGCCAGCTCCTTTCATTCAGTCAGTAGCTTCAAACATTTCTGGTATATGAAAAACATGTTTTTCAATGGCAAAAATCAATGAATATTGTAAATACACAAACAGTAATATCTCCACATTGCACGGTGCAATTCTGAAATTTTTTGCTTTTTCCTGCTAATCCTAGCATGATAAAGAAGATTCAAAGAGAGTGAGATGCCAGCTCCTTTCATTCAGTCAGTAGCTTCAAACATTTCTGGTATATGAAAAACATGTTTTTCAATGGCAAAAATCAATGAATATTGTAAATGCACAAACAGTAATATCTCCACATTGCACGGTGCAATTCTGAAATTTTTTGCTTTTTCCTGCTAATCCTAGCATGATAAAGAAGATTCAAAGAGAGTGAGATGCCAGCTCCTTTCATTCAGTCAGTAGCTTCAAACATTTCTGGTATATGAAAAACATGTTTTTCAATGGCAAAAATCAATGAATATTGTAAATGCACAAACAGTAATATCTCCACATTGCACGGTGCAATTCTGAAATTTTTTGCTTTTTCCTGTTAATCCTAGCATGATAAAGAAGATTCAAAGAGAGTGAGATGCCAGCTCCTTTCATTCAGTCAGTAGCTTCAAACATTTCTGGTATATGAAAAACATGTTTTTCAATGGCAAAAATCAATGAATATTGTAAATGCACAAACAGTAATATCTCCACATTGCACGGTGCAATTCTGAAATTTTTTGCTTTTTCCTGCTAATCCTAGCATGATAAAGAAGATTCAAAGAGAGTGAGATGCCAGCTCCTTTCATTCAGTCAGTAGCTTCAAACATTTCTGGTATATGAAAAACATGTTTTTCAATGGCAAAAATCAATGAATATTGTAAATGCACAAACAGTAATATCTCCACATTGCACGGTGCAATTCTGAAATTTTTTGCTTTTTCCTGTTAATCCTAGCATGATAAAGAAGATTCAAAGAGAGTGAGATGCCAGCTCCTTTCATTCAGTCAGTAGCTTCAAACATTTCTGGTATATGAAAAACATGTTTTTCAATGGCAAAAATCAATGAATATTGTAAATGCACAAACAGTAATATCTCCACATTGCACGGTGCAATTCTGAAATTTTTAGCTTTTTCCTGTTAATCCTAGCATGATAAAGAAGATTCAAAGAGAGTGAGATGCCAGCTCCTTTCATTCAGTCAGTAGCTTCAAACATTTCTGGACGTTTTTCAATGGCAAAAATCAATGAATATTGTAAATGCACAAACAGTAATATCTCCACATTGCACGGTGCAATTCTGAAATTTTTAGCTTTTTCCTGTTAATCCTAGCATGATAAAGAAGATTCAAAGAGAGTGAGATGCCAGCTCCTTTCATTCAGTCAGTAGCTTCAAACATTTCTGGTATATGAAAAACATGTTTTTCAATGGCAAAAATCAATGAATATTGTAAATGCACAAACAGTAATATCTCCACATTGCACGGTGCAATTCTGAAATTTTTAGCTTTTTCCTGTTAATCCTAGCATGATAAAGAAGATTCAAAGAGAGTGAGATGCCAGCTCCTTTCATTCAGTCAGTAGCTTCAAACATTTCTGGACGTTTTTCAATGGCAAAAATCAATGAATATTGTAAATGCACAAACAGTAATATCTCCACATTGCACGGTGCAATTCTGAAATTTTTAGCTTTTTCCTGTTAATCCTAGCATGATAAAGAAGATTCAAAGAGAGTGAGATGCCAGCTCCTTTCATTCAGTCAGTAGCTTCAAACATTTCTGGACGTTTTTCAATGGCAAAAATCAATGAATATTGTAAATGCACAAACAGTAATATCTCCACATTGCAAGGTGCAATTCTGAAATTTTTTGCTTTTTCCTGCTAATCCTAGCATGATAAAGAAGATTCAAAGAGAGTGAGATGCCAGCTCCTTTCATTCAGTCAGTAGCTTCAAACATTTCTGGACGTTTTTCAATGGCAAAAATCAATGAATATTGTAAATGCACAAACAGTAATATCTCCACATTGCACGGTGCAATTCTGAAATTTTTTGCTTTTTCCTGTTAATCCTAGCATGATAAAGAAGATTCAAAGAGATTGAGATGCCAGCTCCTTTCATTCAGTCAGTAGCTTCAAACATTTCTGGTATATGAAAAACATGTTTTTCAATGGCAAAAATCAATGAATATTGTAAATGCACAAACAGTAATATCTCCACATTGCACGGTGCAATTCTGAAATTTTTTGCTTTTTCCTGTTAATCCTAGCATGATAAAGAAGATTCAAAGAGAGTGAGATGCCAGCTCCTTTCATTCAGTCAGTAGCTTCAAACATTTCTGGACGTTTTTCAATGGCAAAAATCAATGAATATTGTAAATGCACAAACAGTAATATCTCCACATTGCACGGTGCAATTCTGAAATTTTTTGCTTTTTCCTGTTAATCCTAGCATGATAAAGAAGATTCAAAGAGAGTGAGATGCCAGCTCCTTTCATTCAGTCAGTAGCTTCAAACATTTCTGGACGTTTTTCAATGGCAAAAATCAATGAATATTGTAAATGCACAAACAGTAATATCTCCACATTGCAAGGTGCAATTCTGAAATTTTTTGCTTTTTCCTGCTAATCCTAGCATGATAAAGAAGATACAAAGAGAGTGAGATGCCAGCTCCTTTCATTCAGTCAGTAGCTTCAAACATTTCTGGACGTTTTTCAATGGCAAAAATCAATGAATATTGTAAATGCACAAACAGTAATATCTCCACATTGCAAGGTGCAATTCTGAAATTTTTTGCTTTTTCCTGCTAATCCTAGCATGATAAAGAAGATTCAAAGAGAGTGAGATGCCAGCTCCTTTCATTCAGTCAGTAGCTTCAAACATTTCTGGTATATGAAAAACATGTTTTTCAATGGCAAAAATCAATGAATATTGTAAATGCACAAACAGTAATATCTCCACATTGCACGGTGCAATTCTGAAATTTTTAGCTTTTTCCTGCTAATCCTAGCATGATAAAGAAGATTCAAAGAGAGTGAGATGCCAGCTCCTTTCATTCAGTCAGTAGCTTCAAACATTTCTGGTATATGAAAAACATGTTTTTCAATGGCAAAAATCAATGAATATTGTAAATGCACAAATAGTAATATCTCCACATTGCAAGGTGCAATTCTGAAATTTTTAGCTTTTTCCTGTTAATCCTAGCATGATAAAGAAGATTCAAAGAGAGTGAGATGCCAGCTCCTTTCATTCAGTCAGTAGCTTCAAACATTTCTGGACGTTTTTCAATGGCAAAAATCAATGAATATTGTAAATGCACAAACAGTAATATCTCCACATTGCACGGTGCAATTCTGAAATTTTTAGCTTTTTCCTGCTAATCCTAGCATGATAAAGAAGATTCAAAGAGAGTGAGATGCCAGCTCCTTTCATTCAGTCAGTAGCTTCAAACATTTCTGGTATATGAAAAACATGTTTTTCAATGGCAAAAATCAATGAATATTGTAAATGCACAAACAGTAATATCTCCACATTGCACGGTGCAATTCTGAAATTTTTAGCTTTTTCCTGCTAATCCTAGCATGATAAAGAAGATTCAAAGAGAGTGAGATGCCAGCTCCTTTCATTCAGTCAGTAGCTTCAAACATTTCTGGACGTTTTTCAATGGCAAAAATCAATGAATATTGTAAATGCACAAACAGTAATATCTCCACATTGCACGGTGCAATTCTGAAATTTTTTGCTTTTTCCTGTTAATCCTACCATGATAAAGAAGATTCAAAGAGAGTGAGATGCCAGCTCCTTTCATTCAGTCAGTAGCTTCAAACATTTCTGGTATATGAAAAACATGTTTTTCAATGGCAAAAATCAATGAATATTGTAAATGCACAAACAGTAATATCTCCACATTGCAAGGTGCAATTCTGAAATTTTTAGCTTTTTCCTGCTAATCCTAGCATGATAAAGAAGATTCAAAGAGAGTGAGATGCCAGCTCCTTTCATTCAGTCAGTAGCTTCAAACATTTCTGGTATATGAAAAACATGTTTTTCAATGGCAAAAATCAATGAATATTGTAAATGCACAAACAGTAATATCTCCACATTGCAAGGTGCAATTCTGAAATTTTTTGCTTTTTCCTGCTAATCCTAGCATGATAAAGAAGATTCAAAGAGAGTGAGATGCCAGCTCCTTTCATTCAGTCAGTAGCTTCAAACATTTCTGGTATATGAAAAACATGTTTTTCAATGGCAAAAATCAATGAATATTGTAAATGCACAAACAGTAATATCTCCACATTGCACGGTGCAATTCTGAAATTTTTTGCTTTTTCCTGCTAATCCTAGCATGATAAAGAAGATTCAAAGAGAGTGAGATGCCAGCTCCTTTCATTCAGTCAGTAGCTTCAAACATTTCTGGACGTTTTTCAATGGCAAAAATCAATGAATATTGTAAATGCACAAACAGTAATATCTCCACATTGCAAGGTGCAATTCTGAAATTTTTTGCTTTTTCCTGCTAATCCTAGCATGATAAAGAAGATTCAAAGAGAGTGAGATGCCAGCTCCTTTCATTCAGTCAGTAGCTTCAAACATTTCTGGTATATGAAAAACATGTTTTTCAATGGCAAAAATCAATGAATATTGTAAATGCACAAACAGTAATATCTCCACATTGCACGGTGCAATTCTGAAATTTTTAGCTTTTTCCTGCTAATCCTAGCATGATAAAGAAGATTCAAAGAGAGTGAGATGCCAGCTCCTTTCATTCAGTCAGTAGCTTCAAACATTTCTGGTATATGAAAAACATGTTTTTCAATGGCAAAAATCAATGAATATTGTAAATGCACAAATAGTAATATCTCCACATTGCAAGGTGCAATTCTGAAATTTTTAGCTTTTTCCTGTTAATCCTAGCATGATAAAGAAGATTCAAAGAGAGTGAGATGCCAGCTCCTTTCATTCAGTCAGTAGCTTCAAACATTTCTGGACGTTTTTCAATGGCAAAAATCAATGAATATTGTAAATGCACAAACAGTAATATCTCCACATTGCACGGTGCAATTCTGAAATTTTTAGCTTTTTCCTGCTAATCCTAGCATGATAAAGAAGATTCAAAGAGAGTGAGATGCCAGCTCCTTTCATTCAGTCAGTAGCTTCAAACATTTCTGGTATATGAAAAACATGTTTTTCAATGGCAAAAATCAATGAATATTGTAAATGCACAAACAGTAATATCTCCACATTGCACGGTGCAATTCTGAAATTTTTAGCTTTTTCCTGCTAATCCTAGCATGATAAAGAAGATTCAAAGAGAGTGAGATGCCAGCTCCTTTCATTCAGTCAGTAGCTTCAAACATTTCTGGACGTTTTTCAATGGCAAAAATCAATGAATATTGTAAATGCACAAACAGTAATATCTCCACATTGCACGGTGCAATTCTGAAATTTTTTGCTTTTTCCTGTTAATCCTACCATGATAAAGAAGATTCAAAGAGAGTGAGATGCCAGCTCCTTTCATTCAGTCAGTAGCTTCAAACATTTCTGGTATATGAAAAACATGTTTTTCAATGGCAAAAATCAATGAATATTGTAAATGCACAAACAGTAATATCTCCACATTGCAAGGTGCAATTCTGAAATTTTTAGCTTTTTCCTGCTAATCCTAGCATGATAAAGAAGATTCAAAGAGAGTGAGATGCCAGCTCCTTTCATTCAGTCAGTAGCTTCAAACATTTCTGGTATATGAAAAACATGTTTTTCAATGGCAAAAATCAATGAATATTGTAAATGCACAAACAGTAATATCTCCACATTGCAAGGTGCAATTCTGAAATTTTTTGCTTTTTCCTGCTAATCCTAGCATGATAAAGAAGATTCAAAGAGAGTGAGATGCCAGCTCCTTTCATTCAGTCAGTAGCTTCAAACATTTCTGGTATATGAAAAACATGTTTTTCAATGGCAAAAATCAATGAATATTGTAAATGCACAAACAGTAATATCTCCACATTGCACGGTGCAATTCTGAAATTTTTTGCTTTTTCCTGCTAATCCTAGCATGATAAAGAAGATTCAAAGAGAGTGAGATGCCAGCTCCTTTCATTCAGTCAGTAGCTTCAAACATTTCTGGACGTTTTTCAATGGCAAAAATCAATGAATATTGTAAATGCACAAACAGTAATATCTCCACATTGCAAGGTGCAATTCTGAAATTTTTAGCTTTTTCCTGTTAATCCTAGCATGATAAAGAAGATTCAAAGAGAGTGAGATGCCAGCTCCTTTCATTCAGTCAGTAGCTTCAAACATTTCTGGTATATGAAAAACATGTTTTTCAATGGCAAAAATCAATGAATATTGTAAATGCACAAACAGTAATATCTCCACATTGCAAGGTGCAATTCTGAAATTTTTAGCTTTTTCCTGTTAATCCTAGCATGATAAAGAAGATTCAAAGAGAGTGAGATGCCAGCTCCTTTCATTCAGTCAGTAGCTTCAAACATTTCTGGTATATGAAAAACATGTTTTTCAATGGCAAAAATCAATGAATATTGTAAATGCACAAACAGTAATATCTCCACATTGCAAGGTGCAATTCTGAAATTTTTTGCTTTTTCCTGCTAATCCTAGCATGATAAAGAAGATTCAAAGAGAGTGAGATGCCAGCTCCTTTCATTCAGTCAGTAGCTTCAAACATTTCTGGACGTTTTTCAATGGCAAAAATCAATGAATATTGTAAATGCACAAACAGTAATATCTCCACATTGCAAGGTGCAATTCTGAAATTTTTAGCTTTTTCCTGTTAATCCTAGCATGATAAAGAAGATTCAAAGAGAGTGAGATGCCAGCTCCTTTCATTCAGTCAGTAGCTTCAAACATTTCTGGTATATGAAAAACATGTTTTTCAATGGCAAAAATCAATGAATATTGTAAATGCACAAACAGTAATATCTCCACATTGCACGGTGCAATTCTGAAATTTTTAGCTTTTTCCTGTTAATCCTAGCATGATAAAGAAGATTCAAAGAGAGTGAGATGCCAGCTCCTTTCATTCAGTCAGTAGCTTCAAACATTTCTGGTATATGAAAAACATGTTTTTCAATGGCAAAAATCAATGAATATTGTAAATGCACAAACAGTAATATCTCCACATTGCAAGGTGCAATTCTGAAATTTTTAGCTTTTTCCTGTTAATCCTAGCATGATAAAGAAGATTCAAAGAGAGTGAGATGCCAGCTCCTTTCATTCAGTCAGTAGCTTCAAACATTTCTGGTATATGAAAAACATGTTTTTCAATGGCAAAAATCAATGAATATTGTAAATGCACAAACAGTAATATCTCCACATTGCAAGGTGCAATTCTGAAATTTTTAGCTTTTTCCTGTTAATCCTAGCATGATAAAGAAGATTCAAAGAGAGTGAGATGCCAGCTCCTTTCATTCAGTCAGTAGCTTCAAACATTTCTGGTATATGAAAAACATGTTTTTCAATGGCAAAAATCAATGAATATTGTAAATGCACAAACAGTAATATCTCCACATTGCACGGTGCAATTCTGAAATTTTTTGCTTTTTCCTGCTAATCCTAGCATGATAAAGAAGATTCAAAGAGAGTGAGATGCCAGCTCCTTTCATTCAGTCAGTAGCTTCAAACATTTCTGGTATATGAAAAACATGTTTTTCAATGGCAAAAATCAATGAATATTGTAAATGCACAAACAGTAATATCTCCACATTGCACGGTGCAATTCTGAAATTTTTTGCTTTTTCCTGCTAATCCTAGCATGATAAAGAAGATTCAAAGAGAGTGAGATGCCAGCTCCTTTCATTCAGTCAGTAGCTTCAAACATTTCTGGTATATGAAAAACATGTTTTTCAATGGCAAAAATCAATGAATATTGTAAATGCACAAACAGTAATATCTCCACATTGCAAGGTGCAATTCTGAAATTTTTAGCTTTTTCCTGTTAATCCTAGCATGATAAAGAAGATTCAAAGAGAGTGAGATGCCAGCTCCTTTCATTCAGTCAGTAGCTTCAAACATTTCTGGTATATGAAAAACATGTTTTTCAATGGCAAAAATCAATGAATATTGTAAATGCACAAACAGTAATATCTCCACATTGCACGGTGCAATTCTGAAATTTTTAGCTTTTTCCTGCTAATCCTAGCATGATAAAGAAGATTCAAAGAGAGTGAGATGCCAGCTCCTTTCATTCAGTCAGTAGCTTCAAACATTTCTGGTATATGAAAAACATGTTTTTCAATGGCAAAAATCAATGAATATTGTAAATGCACAAACAGTAATATCTCCACATTGCAAGGTGCAATTCTGAAATTTTTAGCTTTTTCCTGTTAATCCTAGCATGATAAAGAAGATTCAAAGAGAGTGAGATGCCAGCTCCTTTCATTCAGTCAGTAGCTTCAAACATTTCTGGACGTTTTTCAATGGCAAAAATCAATGAATATTGTAAATGCACAAACAGTAATATCTCCACATTGCACGGTGCAATTCTGAAATTTTTTGCTTTTTCCTGTTAATCCTAGCATGATAAAGAAGATTCAAAGAGAGTGAGATGCCAGCTCCTTTCATTCAGTCAGTAGCTTCAAACATTTCTGGTATATGAAAAACATGTTTTTCAATGGCAAAAATCAATGAATATTGTAAATGCACAAACAGTAATATCTCCACATTGCAAGGTGCAATTCTGAAATTTTTAGCTTTTTCCTGTTAATCCTAGCATGATAAAGAAGATTCAAAGAGAGTGAGATGCCAGCTCCTTTCATTCAGTCAGTAGCTTCAAACATTTCTGGTATATGAAAAACATGTTTTTCAATGGCAAAAATCAATGAATATTGTAAATGCACAAACAGTAATATCTCCACATTGCAAGGTGCAATTCTGAAATTTTTAGCTTTTTCCTGTTAATCCTAGCATGATAAAGAAGATTCAAAGAGAGTGAGATGCCAGCTCCTTTCATTCAGTCAGTAGCTTCAAACATTTCTGGTATATGAAAAACATGTTTTTCAATGGCAAAAATCAATGAATATTGTAAATGCACAAACAGTAATATCTCCACATTGCAAGGTGCAATTCTGAAATTTTTAGCTTTTTCCTGTTAATCCTAGCATGATAAAGAAGATTCAAAGAGAGTGAGATGCCAGCTCCTTTCATTCAGTCAGTAGCTTCAAACATTTCTGGACGTTTTTCAATGGCAAAAATCAATGAATATTGTAAATGCACAAACAGTAATATCTCCACATTGCAAGGTGCAATTCTGAAATTTTTAGCTTTTTCCTGTTAATCCTAGCATGATAAAGAAGATTCAAAGAGAGTGAGATGCCAGCTCCTTTCATTCAGTCAGTAGCTTCAAACATTTCTGGACGTTTTTCAATGGCAAAAATCAATGAATATTGTAAATGCACAAACAGTAATATCTCCACATTGCACGGTGCAATTCTGAAATTTTTTGCTTTTTCCTGCTAATCCTAGCATGATAAAGAAGATTCAAAGAGAGTGAGATGCCAGCTCCTTTCATTCAGTCAGTAGCTTCAAACATTTCTGGTATATGAAAAACATGTTTTTCAATGGCAAAAATCAATGAATATTGTAAATGCACAAACAGTAATATCTCCACATTGCACGGTGCAATTCTGAAATTTTTAGCTTTTTCCTGCTAATCCTAGCATGATAAAGAAGATTCAAAGAGAGTGAGATGCCAGCTCCTTTCATTCAGTCAGTAGCTTCAAACATTTCTGGTATATGAAAAACATGTTTTTCAATGGCAAAAATCAATGAATATTGTAAATGCACAAACAGTAATATCTCCACATTGCAAGGTGCAATTCTGAAATTTTTAGCTTTTTCCTGTTAATCCTAGCATGATAAAGAAGATTCAAAGAGAGTGAGATGCCAGCTCCTTTCATTCAGTCAGTAGCTTCAAACATTTCTGGACGTTTTTCAATGGCAAAAATCAATGAATATTGTAAATGCACAAACAGTAATATCTCCACATTGCACGGTGCAATTCTGAAATTTTTTGCTTTTTCCTGTTAATCCTAGCATGATAAAGAAGATTCAAAGAGAGTGAGATGCCAGCTCCTTTCATTCAGTCAGTAGCTTCAAACATTTCTGGTATATGAAAAACATGTTTTTCAATGGCAAAAATCAATGAATATTGTAAATGCACAAACAGTAATATCTCCACATTGCAAGGTGCAATTCTGAAATTTTTAGCTTTTTCCTGTTAATCCTAGCATGATAAAGAAGATTCAAAGAGAGTGAGATGCCAGCTCCTTTCATTCAGTCAGTAGCTTCAAACATTTCTGGACGTTTTTCAATGGCAAAAATCAATGAATATTGTAAATGCACAAACAGTAATATCTCCACATTGCACGGTGCAATTCTGAAATTGTTTGCTTTTTCCTGTTAATCCTAGCATGATAAAGAAGATTCAAAGAGAGTGAGATGCCAGCTCCTTTCATTCAGTCAGTAGCTTCAAACATTTCTGGTATATGAAAAACATGTTTTTCAATGGCAAAAATCAATGAATATTGTAAATGCACAAACAGTAATATCTCCACATTGCAAGGTGCAATTCTGAAATTTTTAGCTTTTTCCTGTTAATCCTAGCATGATAAAGAAGATTCAAAGAGAGTGAGATGCCAGCTCCTTTCATTCAGTCAGTAGCTTCAAACATTTCTGGTATATGAAAAACATGTTTTTCAATGGCAAAAATCAATGAATATTGTAAATGCACAAACAGTAATATCTCCACATTGCAAGGTGCAATTCTGAAATTTTTAGCTTTTTCCTGTTAATCCTAGCATGATAAAGAAGATTCAAAGAGAGTGAGATGCCAGCTCCTTTCATTCAGTCAGTAGCTTCAAACATTTCTGGTATATGAAAAACATGTTTTTCAATGGCAAAAATCAATGAATATTGTAAATGCACAAACAGTAATATCTCCACATTGCAAGGTGCAATTCTGAAATTTTTAGCTTTTTCCTGTTAATCCTAGCATGATAAAGAAGATTCAAAGAGAGTGAGATGCCAGCTCCTTTCATTCAGTCAGTAGCTTCAAACATTTCTGGACGTTTTTCAATGGCAAAAATCAATGAATATTGTAAATGCACAAACAGTAATATCTCCACATTGCAAGGTGCAATTCTGAAATTTTTAGCTTTTTCCTGTTAATCCTAGCATGATAAAGAAGATTCAAAGAGAGTGAGATGCCAGCTCCTTTCATTCAGTCAGTAGCTTCAAACATTTCTGGACGTTTTTCAATGGCAAAAATCAATGAATATTGTAAATGCACAAACAGTAATATCTCCACATTGCACGGTGCAATTCTGAAATTTTTTGCTTTTTCCTGCTAATCCTAGCATGATAAAGAAGATTCAAAGAGAGTGAGATGCCAGCTCCTTTCATTCAGTCAGTAGCTTCAAACATTTCTGGTATATGAAAAACATGTTTTTCAATGGCAAAAATCAATGAATATTGTAAATGCACAAACAGTAATATCTCCACATTGCACGGTGCAATTCTGAAATTTTTAGCTTTTTCCTGCTAATCCTAGCATGATAAAGAAGATTCAAAGAGAGTGAGATGCCAGCTCCTTTCATTCAGTCAGTAGCTTCAAACATTTCTGGTATATGAAAAACATGTTTTTCAATGGCAAAAATCAATGAATATTGTAAATGCACAAACAGTAATATCTCCACATTGCAAGGTGCAATTCTGAAATTTTTAGCTTTTTCCTGTTAATCCTAGCATGATAAAGAAGATTCAAAGAGAGTGAGATGCCAGCTCCTTTCATTCAGTCAGTAGCTTCAAACATTTCTGGACGTTTTTCAATGGCAAAAATCAATGAATATTGTAAATGCACAAACAGTAATATCTCCACATTGCACGGTGCAATTCTGAAATTTTTTGCTTTTTCCTGTTAATCCTAGCATGATAAAGAAGATTCAAAGAGAGTGAGATGCCAGCTCCTTTCATTCAGTCAGTAGCTTCAAACATTTCTGGTATATGAAAAACATGTTTTTCAATGGCAAAAATCAATGAATATTGTAAATGCACAAACAGTAATATCTCCACATTGCAAGGTGCAATTCTGAAATTTTTAGCTTTTTCCTGTTAATCCTAGCATGATAAAGAAGATTCAAAGAGAGTGAGATGCCAGCTCCTTTCATTCAGTCAGTAGCTTCAAACATTTCTGGTATATGAAAAACATGTTTTTCAATGGCAAAAATCAATGAATATTGTAAATGCACAAACAGTAATATCTCCACATTGCAAGGTGCAATTCTGAAATTTTTAGCTTTTTCCTGTTAATCCTAGCATGATAAAGAAGATTCAAAGAGAGTGAGATGCCAGCTCCTTTCATTCAGTCAGTAGCTTCAAACATTTCTGGTATATGAAAAACATGTTTTTCAATGGCAAAAATCAATGAATATTGTAAATGCACAAACAGTAATATCTCCACATTGCAAGGTGCAATTCTGAAATTTTTAGCTTTTTCCTGTTAATCCTAGCATGATAAAGAAGATTCAAAGAGAGTGAGATGCCAGCTCCTTTCATTCAGTCAGTAGCTTCAAACATTTCTGGACGTTTTTCAATGGCAAAAATCAATGAATATTGTAAATGCACAAACAGTAATATCTCCACATTGCAAGGTGCAATTCTGAAATTTTTAGCTTTTTCCTGTTAATCCTAGCATGATAAAGAAGATTCAAAGAGAGTGAGATGCCAGCTCCTTTCATTCAGTCAGTAGCTTCAAACATTTCTGGTATATGAAAAACATGTTTTTCAATGGCAAAAATCAATGAATATTGTAAATGCACAAACAGTAATATCTCCACATTGCACGGTGCAATTCTGAAATTTTTAGCTTTTTCCTGTTAATCCTAGCATGATAAAGAAGATTCAAAGAGAGTGAGATGCCAGCTCCTTTCATTCAGTCAGTAGCTTCAAACATTTCTGGACGTTTTTCAATGGCAAAAATCAATGAATATTGTAAATGCACAAACAGTAATATCTCCACATTGCAAGGTGCAATTCTGAAATTTTTAGCTTTTTCCTGTTAATCCTAGCATGATAAAGAAGATTCAAAGAGAGTGAGATGCCAGCTCCTTTCATTCAGTCAGTAGCTTCAAACATTTCTGGACGTTTTTCAATGGCAAAAATCAATGAATATTGTAAATGCACAAACAGTAATATCTCCACATTGCACGGTGCAATTCTGAAATTTTTTGCTTTTTCCTGCTAATCCTAGCATGATAAAGAAGATTCAAAGAGAGTGAGATGCCAGCTCCTTTCATTCAGTCAGTAGCTTCAAACATTTCTGGTATATGAAAAACATGTTTTTCAATGGCAAAAATCAATGAATATTGTAAATGCACAAACAGTAATATCTCCACATTGCACGGTGCAATTCTGAAATTTTTAGCTTTTTCCTGCTAATCCTAGCATGATAAAGAAGATTCAAAGAGAGTGAGATGCCAGCTCCTTTCATTCAGTCAGTAGCTTCAAACATTTCTGGTATATGAAAAACATGTTTTTCAATGGCAAAAATCAATGAATATTGTAAATGCACAAACAGTAATATCTCCACATTGCACGGTGCAATTCTGAAATTTTTTGCTTTTTCCTGTTAATCCTAGCATGATAAAGAAGATTCAAAGAGAGTGAGATGCCAGCTCCTTTCATTCAGTCAGTAGCTTCAAACATTTCTGGTATATGAAAAACATGTTTTTCAATGGCAAAAATCAATGAATATTGTAAATGCACAAACAGTAATATCTCCACATTGCAAGGTGCAATTCTGAAATTTTTTGCTTTTTCCTGCTAATCCTAGCATGATAAAGAAGATTCAAAGAGAGTGAGATGCCAGCTCCTTTCATTCAGTCAGTAGCTTCAAACATTTCTGGTATATGAAAAACATGTTTTTCAATGGCAAAAATCAATGAATATTGTAAATGCACAAACAGTAATATCTCCACATTGCACGGTGCAATTCTGAAATTTTTTGCTTTTTCCTGTTAATCCTAGCATGATAAAGAAGATTCAAAGAGAGTGAGATGCCAGCTCCTTTCATTCAGTCAGTAGCTTCAAACATTTCTGGTATATGAAAAACATGTTTTTCAATGGCAAAAATCAATGAATATTGTAAATGCACAAACAGTAATATCTCCACATTGCACGGTGCAATTCTGAAATTTTTAGCTTTTTCCTGCTAATCCTAGCATGATAAAGAAGATTCAAAGAGAGTGAGATGCCAGCTCCTTTCATTCAGTCAGTAGCTTCAAACATTTCTGGTATATGAAAAACATGTTTTTCAATGGCAAAAATCAATGAATATTGTAAATGCACAAACAGTAATATCTCCACATTGCAAGGTGCAATTCTGAAATTTTTTGCTTTTTCCTGCTAATCCTAGCATGATAAAGAAGATTCAAAGAGAGTGAGATGCCAGCTCCTTTCATTCAGTCAGTAGCTTCAAACATTTCTGGTATATGAAAAACATGTTTTTCAATGGCCAAAATCAATGAATATTGTAAATGCACAAACAGTAATATCTCCACATTGCACGGTGCAATTCTGAAATTTTTAGCTTTTTCCTGCTAATCCTAGCATGATAAAGAAGATTCAAAGAGAGTGAGATGCCAGCTCCTTTCATTCAGTCAGTAGCTTCAAACATTTCTGGTATATGAAAAACATGTTTTTCAATGGCAAAAATCAATGAATATTGTAAATGCACAAACAGTAATATCTCCACATTGCAAGGTGCAATTCTGAAATTTTTAGCTTTTTCCTGTTAATCCTAGCATGATAAAGAAGATTCAAAGAGAGTGAGATGCCAGCTCCTTTCATTCAGTCAGTAGCTTCAAACATTTCTGGTATATGAAAAACATGTTTTTCAATGGCAAAAATCAATGAATATTGTAAATGCACAAACAGTAATATCTCCACATTGCACGGTGCAATTCTGAAATTTTTTGCTTTTTCCTGTTAATCCTAGCATGATAAAGAAGATTCAAAGAGAGTGAGATGCCAGCTCCTTTCATTCAGTCAGTAGCTTCAAACATTTCTGGACGTTTTTCAATGGCAAAAATCAATGAATATTGTAAATGCACAAACAGTAATATCTCCACATTGCAAGGTGCAATTCTGAAATTTTTTGCTTTTTCCTGCTAATCCTAGCATGATAAAGAAGATTCAAAGAGAGTGAGATGCCAGCTCCTTTCATTCAGTCAGTAGCTTCAAACATTTCTGGTATATGAAAAACATGTTTTTCAATGGCAAAAATCAATGAATATTGTAAATGCACAAACAGTAATATCTCCACATTGCAAGGTGCAATTCTGAAATTTTTAGCTTTTTCCTGCTAATCCTAGCATGATAAAGAAGATTCAAAGAGAGTGAGATGCCAGCTCCTTTCATTCAGTCAGTAGCTTCAAACATTTCTGATATATGAAAAACATGTTTTTCAATGGCAAAAATCAATGAATATTGTAAATGCACAAACAGTAATATCTCCACATTGCACGGTGCAATTCTGAAATTTTTAGCTTTTTCCTGTTAATCCTAGCATGATAAAGAAGATTCAAAGAGAGTGAGATGCCAGCTCCTTTCATTCAGTCAGTAGCTTCAAACATTTCTGGACGTTTTTCAATGGCAAAAATCAATGAATATTGTAAATGCACAAACAGTAATATCTCCACATTGCACGGTGCAATTCTGAAATTTTTAGCTTTTTCCTGCTAATCCTAGCATGATAAAGAAGATTCAAAGAGAGTGAGATGCCAGCTCCTTTCATTCAGTCAGTAGCTTCAAACATTTCTGGTATATGAAAAACATGTTTTTCAATGGCAAAAATCAATGAATATTGTAAATGCACAAACAGTAATATCTCCACATTGCAAGGTGCAATTCTGAAATTTTTAGCTTTTTCCTGCTAATCCTAGCATGATAAAGAAGATTCAAAGAGAGTGAGATGCCAGCTCCTTTCATTCAGTCAGTAGCTTCAAACATTTCTGGTATATGAAAAACATGTTTTTCAATGGCAAAAATCAATGAATATTGTAAATGCACAAACAGTAATATCTCCACATTGCACGGTGCAATTCTGAAATTTTTTGCTTTTTCCTGCTAATCCTAGCATGATAAAGAAGATTCAAAGAGAGTGAGATGCCAGCTCCTTTCATTCAGTCAGTAGCTTCAAACATTTCTGGTATATGAAAAACATGTTTTTCAATGGCAAAAATCAATGAATATTGTAAATGCACAAACAGTAATATCTCCACATTGCACGGTGCAATTCTGAAATTTTTTGCTTTTTCCTGTTAATCCTAGCATGATAAAGAAGATTCAAAGAGAGTGAGATGCCAGCTCCTTTCATTCAGTCAGTAGCTTCAAACATTTCTGGTATATGAAAAACATGTTTTTCAATGGCAAAAATCAATGAATATTGTAAATGCACAAACAGTAATATCTCCACATTGCACGGTGCAATTCTGAAATTTTTTGCTTTTTCCTGCTAATCCTAGCATGATAAAGAAGATTCAAAGAGAGTGAGATGCCAGCTCCTTTCATTCAGTCAGTAGCTTCAAACATTTCTGGTATATGAAAAACATGTTTTTCAATGGCAAAAATCAATGAATATTGTAAATGCACAAACAGTAATATCTCCACATTGCAAGGTGCAATTCTGAAATTTTTTGCTTTTTCCTGCTAATCCTAGCATGATAAAGAAGATTCAAAGAGAGTGAGATGCCAGCTCCTTTCATTCAGTCAGTAGCTTCAAACATTTCTGGTATATGAAAAACATGTTTTTCAATGGCAAAAATCAATGAATATTGTAAATGCACAAACAGTAATATCTCCACATTGCACGGTGCAATTCTGAAATTTTTAGCTTTTTCCTGCTAATCCTAGCATGATAAAGAAGATTCAAAGAGAGTGAGATGCCAGCTCCTTTCATTCAGTCAGTAGCTTCAAACATTTCTGGTATATGAAAAACATGTTTTTCAATGGCAAAAATCAATGAATATTGTAAATGCACAAACAGTAATATCTCCACATTGCAAGGTGCAATTCTGAAATTTTTTGCTTTTTCCTGCTAATCCTAGCATGATAAAGAAGATTCAAAGAGAGTGAGATGCCAGCTCCTTTCATTCAGTCAGTAGCTTCAAACATTTCTGGTATATGAAAAACATGTTTTTCAATGGCAAAAATCAATGAATATTGTAAATGCACAAACAGTAATATCTCCACATTGCACGGTGCAATTCTGAAATTTTTAGCTTTTTCCTGCTAATCCTAGCATGATAAAGAAGTTTCAAAGAGAGTGAGATGCCAGCTCCTTTCATTCAGTCAGTAGCTTCAAACATTTCTGGTATATGAAAAACATGTTTTTCAATGGCAAAAATCAATGAATATTGTAAATGCACAAACAGTAATATCTCCACATTGCAAGGTGCAATTCTGAAATTTTTAGCTTTTTCCTGTTAATCCTAGCATGATAAAGAAGATTCAAAGAGAGTGAGATGCCAGCTCCTTTCATTCAGTCAGTAGCTTCAAACATTTCTGGACGTTTTTCAATGGCAAAAATCAATGAATATTGTAAATGCACAAACAGTAATATCTCCACATTGCACGGTGCAATTCTGAAATTTTTAGCTTTTTCCTGCTAATCCTAGCATGATAAAGAAGATTCAAAGAGAGTGAGATGCCAGCTCCTTTCATTCAGTCAGTAGCTTCAAACATTTCTGGTATATGAAAAACATGTTTTTCAATGGCAAAAATCAATGAATATTGTAAATGCACAAACAGTAATATCTCCACATTGCACGGTGCAATTCTGAAATTTTTAGCTTTTTCCTGCTAATCCTAGCATGATAAAGAAGATTCAAAGAGAGTGAGATGCCAGCTCCTTTCATTCAGTCAGTAGCTTCAAACATTTCTGGACGTTTTTCAATGGCAAAAATCAATGAATATTGTAAATGCACAAACAGTAATATCTCCACATTGCACGGTGCAATTCTGAAATTTTTTGCTTTTTCCTGTTAATCCTAGCATGATAAAGAAGATTCAAAGAGAGTGAGATGCCAGCTCCTTTCATTCAGTCAGTAGCTTCAAACATTTCTGGTATATGAAAAACATGTTTTTCAATGGCAAAAATCAATGAATATTGTAAATGCACAAACAGTAATATCTCCACATTGCAAGGTGCAATTCTGAAATTTTTAGCTTTTTCCTGCTAATCCTAGCATGATAAAGAAGATTCAAAGAGAGTGAGATGCCAGCTCCTTTCATTCAGTCAGTAGCTTCAAACATTTCTGGTATATGAAAAACATGTTTTTCAATGGCAAAAATCAATGAATATTGTAAATGCACAAACAGTAATATCTCCACATTGCAAGGTGCAATTCTGAAATTTTTTGCTTTTTCCTGCTAATCCTAGCATGATAAAGAAGATTCAAAGAGAGTGAGATGCCAGCTCCTTTCATTCAGTCAGTAGCTTCAAACATTTCTGGTATATGAAAAACATGTTTTTCAATGGCAAAAATCAATGAATATTGTAAATGCACAAACAGTAATATCTCCACATTGCACGGTGCAATTCTGAAATTTTTTGCTTTTTCCTGCTAAGCCTAGCATGATAAAGAAGATTCAAAGAGAGTGAGATGCCAGCTCCTTTCATTCAGTCAGTAGCTTCAAACATTTCTGGTATATGAAAAACATGTTTTTCAATGGCAAAAATCAATGAATATTGTAAATGCACAAACAGTAATATCTCCACATTGCACGGTGCAATTCTGAAATTTTTAGCTTTTTCCTGTTAATCCTAGCATGATAAAGAAGATTCAAAGAGAGTGAGATGCCAGCTCCTTTCATTCAGTCAGTAGCTTCAAACATTTCTGGTATATGAAAAACATGTTTTTCAATGGCAAAAATCAATGAATATTGTAAATGCACAAACAGTAATATCTCCACATTGCACGGTGCAATTCTGAAATTTTTTGCTTTTTCCTGCTAATCCTAGCATGATAAAGAAGATTCAAAGAGAGTGAGATGCCAGCTCCTTTCATTCAGTCAGTAGCTTCAAACATTTCTGGACGTTTTTCAATGGCAAAAATCAATGAATATTGTAAATGCACAAACAGTAATATCTCCACATTGCAAGGTGCAATTCTGAAATTTTTAGCTTTTTCCTGTTAATCCTAGCATGATAAAGAAGATTCAAAGAGAGTGAGATGCCAGCTCCTTTCATTCAGTCAGTAGCTTCAAACATTTCTGGTATATGAAAAACATGTTTTTCAATGGCAAAATTCAATGAATATTGTAAATGCACAAACAGTAATATCTCCACATTGCACGGTGCAATTCTGAAATTTTTAGCTTTTTCCTGTTAATCCTAGCATGATAAAGAAGATTCAAAGAGAGTGAGATGCCAGCTCCTTTCATTCAGTCAGTAGCTTCAAACATTTCTGGTATATGAAAAACATGTTTTTCAATGGCAAAAATCAATGAATATTGTAAATGCACAAACAGTAATATCTCCACATTGCAAGGTGCAATTCTGAAATTTTTAGCTTTTTCCTGTTAATCCTAGCATGATAAAGAAGATTCAAAGAGAGTGAGATGCCAGCTCCTTTCATTCAGTCAGTAGCTTCAAACATTTCTGGTATATGAAAAACATGTTTTTCAATGGCAAAAATCAATGAATATTGTAAATGCACAAACAGTAATATCTCCACATTGCAAGGTGCAATTCTGAAATTTTTAGCTTTTTCCTGTTAATCCTAGCATGATAAAGAAGATTCAAAGAGAGTGAGATGCCAGCTCCTTTCATTCAGTCAGTAGCTTCAAACATTTCTGGACGTTTTTCAATGGCAAAAATCAATGAATATTGTAAATGCACAAACAGTAATATCTCCACATTGCAAGGTGCAATTCTGAAATTTTTAGCTTTTTCCTGTTAATCCTAGCATGATAAAGAAGATTCAAAGAGAGTGAGATGCCAGCTCCTTTCATTCAGTCAGTAGCTTCAAACATTTCTGGTATATGAAAAACATGTTTTTCAATGGCAAAAATCAATGAATATTGTAAATGCACAAACAGTAATATCTCCACATTGCACGGTGCAATTCTGAAATTTTTAGCTTTTTCCTGTTAATCCTAGCATGATAAAGAAGATTCAAAGAGAGTGAGATGCCAGCTCCTTTCATTCAGTCAGTAGCTTCAAACATTTCTGGACGTTTTTCAATGGCAAAAATCAATGAATATTGTAAATGCACAAACAGTAATATCTCCACATTGCAAGGTGCAATTCTGAAATTTTTAGCTTTTTCCTGTTAATCCTAGCATGATAAAGAAGATTCAAAGAGAGTGAGATGCCAGCTCCTTTCATTCAGTCAGTAGCTTCAAACATTTCTGGACGTTTTTCAATGGCAAAAATCAATGAATATTGTAAATGCACAAACAGTAATATCTCCACATTGCACGGTGCAATTCTGAAATTTTTTGCTTTTTCCTGCTAATCCTAGCATGATAAAGAAGATTCAAAGAGAGTGAGATGCCAGCTCCTTTCATTCAGTCAGTAGCTTCAAACATTTCTGGTATATGAAAAACATGTTTTTCAATGGCAAAAATCAATGAATATTGTAAATGCACAAACAGTAATATCTCCACATTGCACGGTGCAATTCTGAAATTTTTAGCTTTTTCCTGCTAATCCTAGCATGATAAAGAAGATTCAAAGAGAGTGAGATGCCAGCTCCTTTCATTCAGTCAGTAGCTTCAAACATTTCTGGTATATGAAAAACATGTTTTTCAATGGCAAAAATCAATGAATATTGTAAATGCACAAACAGTAATATCTCCACATTGCACGGTGCAATTCTGAAATTTTTTGCTTTTTCCTGTTAATCCTAGCATGATAAAGAAGATTCAAAGAGAGTGAGATGCCAGCTCCTTTCATTCAGTCAGTAGCTTCAAACATTTCTGGTATATGAAAAACATGTTTTTCAATGGCAAAAATCAATGAATATTGTAAATGCACAAACAGTAATATCTCCACATTGCACGGTGCAATTCTGAAATTTTTTGCTTTTTCCTGCTAATCCTAGCATGATAAAGAAGATTCAAAGAGAGTGAGATGCCAGCTCCTTTCATTCAGTCAGTAGCTTCAAACATTTCTGGTATATGAAAAACATGTTTTTCAATGGCAAAAATCAATGAATATTGTAAATGCACAAACAGTAATATCTCCACATTGCACGGTGCAATTCTGAAATTTTTTGCTTTTTCCTGTTAATCCTAGCATGATAAAGAAGATTCAAAGAGAGTGAGATGCCAGCTCCTTTCATTCAGTCAGTAGCTTCAAACATTTCTGGTATATGAAAAACATGTTTTTCAATGGCAAAAATCAATGAATATTGTAAATGCACAAACAGTAATATCTCCACATTGCACGGTGCAATTCTGAAATTTTTAGCTTTTTCCTGCTAATCCTAGCATGATAAAGAAGATTCAAAGAGAGTGAGATGCCAACTCCTTTCATTCAGTCAGTAGCTTCAAACATTTCTGGTATATGAAAAACATGTTTTTCAATGGCAAAAATCAATGAATATTGTAAATGCACAAACAGTAATATCTCCACATTGCAAGGTGCAATTCTGAAATTTTTTGCTTTTTCCTGCTAATCCTAGCATGATAAAGAAGATTCAAAGAGAGTGAGATGCCAGCTCCTTTCATTCAGTCAGTAGCTTCAAACATTTCTGGTATATGAAAAACATGTTTTTCAATGGCCAAAATCAATGAATATTGTAAATGCACAAACAGTAATATCTCCACATTGCACGGTGCAATTCTGAAATTTTTAGCTTTTTCCTGCTAATCCTAGCATGATAAAGAAGATTCAAAGAGAGTGAGATGCCAGCTCCTTTCATTCAGTCAGTAGCTTCAAACATTTCTGCTATATGAAAAACATGTTTTTCAATGGCAAAAATCAATGAATATTGTAAATGCACAAACAGTAATATCTCCACATTGCAAGGTGCAATTCTGAAATTTTTAGCTTTTTCCTGTTAATCCTAGCATGATAAAGAAGATTCAAAGAGAGTGAGATGCCAGCTCCTTTCATTCAGTCAGTAGCTTCAAACATTTCTGGTATATGAAAAACATGTTTTTCAATGGCAAAAATCAATGAATATTGTAAATGCACAAACAGTAATATCTCCACATTGCACGGTGCAATTCTGAAATTTTTTGCTTTTTCCTGTTAATCCTAGCATGATAAAGAAGATTCAAAGAGAGTGAGATGCCAGCTCCTTTCATTCAGTCAGTAGCTTCAAACATTTCTGGACGTTTTTCAATGGCAAAAATCAATGAATATTGTAAATGCACAAACAGTAATATCTCCACATTGCAAGGTGCAATTCTGAAATTTTTTGCTTTTTCCTGCTAATCCTAGCATGATAAAGAAGATTCAAAGAGAGTGAGATGCCAGCTCCTTTCATTCAGTCAGTAGCTTCAAACATTTCTGGTATATGAAAAACATGTTTTTCAATGGCAAAAATCAATGAATATTGTAAATGCACAAACAGTAATATCTCCACATTGCAAGGTGCAATTCTGAAATTTTTAGCTTTTTCCTGCTAATCCTAGCATGATAAAGAAGATTCAAAGAGAGTGAGATGCCAGCTCCTTTCATTCAGTCAGTAGCTTCAAACATTTCTGGTATATGAAAAACATGTTTTTCAATGGCAAAAATCAATGAATATTGTAAATACACAAACAGTAATATCTCCACATTGCATGGTGCAATTCTGAAATTTTTAGCTTTTTCCTGTTAATCCTAGCATGATAAAGAAGATTCAAAGAGAGTGAGATGCCAGCTCCTTTCATTCAGTCAGTAGCTTCAAACATTTCTGGACGTTTTTCAATGGCAAAAATCAATGAATATTGTAAATGCACAAACAGTAATATCTCCACATTGCACGATGCAATTCTGAAATTTTTTGCTTTTTCCTGCTAATCCTAGCATGATAAAGAAGATTCAAAGAGAGTGAGATGCCAGCTCCTTTCATTCAGTCAGTAGCTTCAAACATTTCTGGTATATGAAAAACATGTTTTTCAATGGCAAAAATCAATGAATATTGTAAATGCACAAACAGTAATATCTCCACATTGCAAGGTGCAATTCTGAAATTTTTAGCTTTTTCCTGCTAATCCTAGCATGATAAAGAAGATTCAAAGAGAGTGAGATGCCAGCTCCTTTCATTCAGTCAGTAGCTTCAAACATTTCTGGTATATGAAAAACATGTTTTTCAATGGCAAAAATCAATGAATATTGTAAATGCACAAACAGTAATATCTCCACATTGCACGGTGCAATTCTGAAATTTTTTGCTTTTTCCTGCTAATCCTAGCATGATAAAGAAGATTCAAAGAGAGTGAGATGCCAGCTCCTTTCATTCAGTCAGTAGCTTCAAACATTTCTGGTATATGAAAAACATGTTTTTCAATGGCAAAAATCAATGAATATTGTAAATGCACAAACAGTAATATCTCCACATTGCACGGTGCAATTCTGAAATTTTTTGCTTTTTCCTGTTAATCCTAGCATGATAAAGAAGATTCAAAGAGAGTGAGATGCCAGCTCCTTTCATTCAGTCAGTAGCTTCAAACATTTCTGGTATATGAAAAACATGTTTTTCAATGGCAAAAATCAATGAATATTGTAAATGCACAAACAGTAATATCTCCACATTGCACGGTGCAATTCTGAAATTTTTTGCTTTTTCCTGCTAATCCTAGCATGATAAAGAAGATTCAAAGAGAGTGAGATGCCAGCTCCTTTCATTCAGTCAGTAGCTTCAAACATTTCTGGTATATGAAAAACATGTTTTTCAATGGCAAAAATCAATGAATATTGTAAATGCACAAACAGTAATATCTCCACATTGCAAGGTGCAATTCTGAAATTTTTTGCTTTTTCCTGCTAATCCTAGCATGATAAAGAAGATTCAAAGAGAGTGAGATGCCAGCTCCTTTCATTCAGTCAGTAGCTTCAAACATTTCTGGTATATGAAAAACATGTTTTTCAATGGCAAAAATCAATGAATATTGTAAATGCACAAACAGTAATATCTCCACATTGCACGGTGCAATTCTGAAATTTTTAGCTTTTTCCTGCTAATCCTAGCATGATAAAGAAGATTCAAAGAGAGTGAGATGCCAGCTCCTTTCATTCAGTCAGTAGCTTCAAACATTTCTGGTATATGAAAAACATGTTTTTCAATGGCAAAAATCAATGAATATTGTAAATGCACAAACAGTAATATCTCCACATTGCACGGTGCAATTCTGAAATTTTTTGCTTTTTCCTGCTAAGCCTAGCATGATAAAGAAGATTCAAAGAGAGTGAGATGCCAGCTCCTTTCATTCAGTCAGTAGCTTCAAACATTTCTGGTATATGAAAAACATGTTTTTCAATGGCAAAAATCAATGAATATTGTAAATGCACAAACAGTAATATCTCCACATTGCACGGTGCAATTCTGTAATTTTTAGCTTTTTCCTGTTAATCCTAGCATGATAAAGAAGATTCAAAGAGAGTGAGATGCCAGCTCCTTTCATTCAGTCAGTAGCTTCAAACATTTCTGGTATATGAAAAACATGTTTTTCAATGGCAAAAATCAATGAATATTGTAAATGCACAAACAGTAATATCTCCACATTGCACGGTGCAATTCTGAAATTTTTTGCTTTTTCCTGCTAATCCTAGCATGATAAAGAAGATTCAAAGAGAGTGAGATGCCAGCTCCTTTCATTCAGTCAGTAGCTTCAAACATTTCTGGACGTTTTTCAATGGCAAAAATCAATGAATATTGTAAATGCACAAACAGTAATATCTCCACATTGCAAGGTGCAATTCTGAAATTTTTAGCTTTTTCCTGTTAATCCTAGCATGATAAAGAAGATTCAAAGAGAGTGAGATGCCAGCTCCTTTCATTCAGTCAGTAGCTTCAAACATTTCTGGTATATGAAAAACATGTTTTTCAATGGCAAAATTCAATGAATATTGTAAATGCACAAACAGTAATATCTCCACATTGCACGGTGCAATTCTGAAATTTTTAGCTTTTTCCTGTTAATCCTAGCATGATAAAGAAGATTCAAAGAGAGTGAGATGCCAGCTCCTTTCATTCAGTCAGTAGCTTCAAACATTTCTGGTATATGAAAAACATGTTTTTCAATGGCAAAAATCAATGAATATTGTAAATGCACAAACAGTAATATCTCCACATTGCAAGGTGCAATTCTGAAATTTTTAGCTTTTTCCTGTTAATCCTAGCATGATAAAGAAGATTCAAAGAGAGTGAGATGCCAGCTCCTTTCATTCAGTCAGTAGCTTCAAACATTTCTGGTATATGAAAAACATGTTTTTCAATGGCAAAAATCAATGAATATTGTAAATGCACAAACAGTAATATCTCCACATTGCAAGGTGCAATTCTGAAATTTTTAGCTTTTTCCTGTTAATCCTAGCATGATAAAGAAGATTCAAAGAGAGTGAGATGCCAGCTCCTTTCATTCAGTCAGTAGCTTCAAACATTTCTGGACGTTTTTCAATGGCAAAAATCAATGAATATTGTAAATGCACAAACAGTAATATCTCCACATTGCAAGGTGCAATTCTGAAATTTTTAGCTTTTTCCTGTTAATCCTAGCATGATAAAGAAGATTCAAAGAGAGTGAGATGCCAGCTCCTTTCATTCAGTCAGTAGCTTCAAACATTTCTGGTATATGAAAACATGTTTTTCAATGGCAAAAATCAATGAATATTGTAAATGCACAAACAGTAATATCTCCACATTGCACGGTGCAATTCTGAAATTTTTAGCTTTTTCCTGTTAATCCTAGCATGATAAAGAAGATTCAAAGAGAGTGAGATGCCAGCTCCTTTCATTCAGTCAGTAGCTTCAAACATTTCTGGACGTTTTTCAATGGCAAAAATCAATGAATATTGTAAATGCACAAACAGTAATATCTCCACATTGCACGGTGCAATTCTGAAATTTTTAGCTTTTTCCTGCTAATCCTAGCATGATAAAGAAGATTCAAAGAGAGTGAGATGCCAGCTCCTTTCATTCAGTCAGTAGCTTCAAACATTTCTGGTATATGAAAAACATGTTTTTCAATGGCAAAAATCAATGAATATTGTAAATGCACAAACAGTAATATCTCCACATTGCACGGTGCAATTCTGAAATTTTTGCTTTTTCCTGTTAATCCTAGCATGATAAAGAAGATTCAAAGAGAGTGAGATGCCAGCTCCTTTCATTCAGTCAGTAGCTTCAAACATTTCTGGTATATGAAAAACATGTTTTTCAATGGCAAAAATCAATGAATATTGTAAATGCACAAACAGTAATATCTCCACATTGCACGGTGCAATTCTGAAATTTTTTGCTTTTTCCTGCTAATCCTAGCATGATAAAGAAGATTCAAAGAGAGTGAGATGCCAGCTCCTTTCATTCAGTCAGTAGCTTCAAACATTTCTGGTATATGAAAAACATGTTTTTCAATGGCAAAAATCAATGAATATTGTAAATGCACAAACAGTAATATCTCCACATTGCACGGTGCAATTCTGAAATTTTTTGCTTTTTCCTGTTAATCCTAGCATGATAAAGAAGATTCAAAGAGAGTGAGATGCCAGCTCCTTTCATTCAGTCAGTAGCTTCAAACATTTCTGGTATATGAAAAACATGTTTTTCAATGGCAAAAATCAATGAATATTGTAAATGCACAAACAGTAATATCTCCACATTGCACGGTGCAATTCTGAAATTTTTAGCTTTTTCCTGCTAATCCTAGCATGATAAAGAAGATTCAAAGAGAGTGAGATGCCAGCTCCTTTCATTCAGTCAGTAGCTTCAAACATTTCTGGTATATGAAAAACATGTTTTTCAATGGCAAAAATCAATGAATATTGTAAATGCACAAACAGTAATATCTCCACATTGCAAGGTGCAATTCTGAAATTTTTTGCTTTTTCCTGCTAATCCTAGCATGATAAAGAAGATTCAAAGAGAGTGAGATGCCAGCTCCTTTCATTCAGTCAGTAGCTTCAAACATTTCTGGTATATGAAAAACATGTTTTTCAATGGCCAAAATCAATGAATATTGTAAATGCACAAACAGTAATATCTCCACATTGCACGGTGCAATTCTGAAATTTTTAGCTTTTTCCTGCTAATCCTAGCATGATAAAGAAGATTCAAAGAGAGTGAGATGCAGCTCCTTTCATTCAGTCAGTAGCTTCAAACATTTCTGCTATATGAAAAACATGTTTTTCAATGGCAAAAAATCAATGAATATTGTAAATGCACAAACAGTAATATCTCCACATTGCAAGGTGCAATTCTGAAATTTTTAGCTTTTTCCTGTTAATCCTAGCATGATAAAGAAGATTCAAAGAGAGTGAGATGCCAGCTCCTTTCATTCAGTCAGTAGCTTCAAACATTTCTGGTATATGAAAACATGTTTTTCAATGGCAAAAATCAATGAATATTGTAAATGCACAAACAGTAATATCTCCACATTGCACGGTGCAATTCTGAAATTTTTTGCTTTTTCCTGTTAATCCTAGCATGATAAAGAAGATTCAAAGAGAGTGAGATGCCAGCTCCTTTCATTCAGTCAGTAGCTTCAAACATTTCTGGACGTTTTTCAATGGCAAAAATCAATGAATATTGTAAATGCACAAACAGTAATATCTCCACATTGCAAGGTGCAATTCTGAAATTTTTTGCTTTTCCTGCTAATCCTAGCATGATAAAGAAGATTCAAAGAGAGTGAGATGCCAGCTCCTTTCATTCAGTCAGTAGCTTCAAACATTTCTGGTATATGAAAAACATGTTTTTCAATGGCAAAAATCAATGAATATTGTAAATGCACAAACAGTAATATCTCCACATTGCAAGGTGCAATTCTGAAATTTTTAGCTTTTTCCTGCTAATCCTAGCATGATAAAGAAGATTCAAAGAGAGTGAGATGCCAGCTCCTTTCATTCAGTCAGTAGCTTCAAACATTTCTGGTATATGAAAACATGTTTTTCAATGGCAAAAATCAATGAATATTGTAAATGCACAAACAGTAATATCTCCACATTGCACGGTGCAATTCTGAAATTTTTAGCTTTTTCCTGTTAATCCTAGCATGATAAAGAAGATTCAAAGAGAGTGAGATGCCAGCTCCTTTCATTCAGTCAGTAGCTTCAAACATTTCTGGTTATGTTTTTCAATGGCAAAAATCAATGAATATTGTAAATGCACAAACAGTAATATCTCCACATTGCACGGTGCAATTCTGAAATTTTTTGCTTTTTCTGCTAATCCTAGCATGATAAAGAAGATTCAAAGAGAGTGAGATGCCAGCTCCTTTCATTCAGTCAGTAGCTTCAAACATTTCTGGTATATGAAAAACATGTTTTTCAATGGCAAAAATCAATGAATATTGTAAATGCACAAACAGTAATATCTCCACATTGCAAGGTGCAATTCTGAATTTTTAGCTTTTTCCTGCTAATCCTAGCATGATAAAGAAGATTCAAAGAGAGTGAGATGCCAGCTCCTTTCATTCAGTCAGTAGCTTCAAACATTTCTGGTATATGAAAAACATGTTTTTCAATGGCAAAAATCAATGAATATTGTAAATGCACAAACAGTAATATCTCCACATTGCACGGTGCAATTCTGAAATTTTTTGCTTTTTCCTGCTAATCCTAGCATGATAAAGAAGATTCAAAGAGAGTGAGATGCCAGCTCCTTTCATTCAGTCAGTAGCTTCAAACATTCTGGTATATGAAAAAACATGTTTTTCAATGGCAAAAATCAATGAATATTGTAAATGCACAAACAGTAATATCTCCACATTGCACGGTGCAATTCTGAAATTTTTTGCTTTTTCCTGTTAATCCTAGCATGATAAAGAAGATTCAAAGAGAGTGAGATGCCAGCTCCTTTCATTCAGTCAGTAGCTTCAACATTTCTGGTATATGAAAAACATGTTTTTCAATGGCAAAAATCAATGAATATTGTAAATGCACAAACAGTAATATCTCCACATTGCACGGTGCAATTCTGAAATTTTTTGCTTTTTCCTGCTAATCCTAGCATGATAAAAAAGATTCAAAGAGAGTGAGATGCCAGCTCCTTTCATTCAGTCAGTAGCTTCAAACATTTCTGGTATATGAAAAACATGTTTTTCAATGGCAAAAAATCAATGAATATTGTAAATGCACAAACAGTAATATCTCCACATTGCAAGGTGCAATTCTGAAATTTTTTGCTTTTTCCTGCTAATCCTAGCATGATAAAGAAGATTCAAAGAGAGGTGAGATGCCAGCTCCTTTCATTCAGTCAGTAGCTTCAAACATTTCTGGTATATGAAAAACATGTTTTTCAATGGCAAAATCAATGAATATTGTAAATGCACAAACAGTAATATCTCCACATTGCACGGTGCAATTCTGAAATTTTTAGCTTTTTCCTGCTAATCCTAGCATGATAAAGAAGATTCAAAGAGAGTGAGATGCCAGCTCCTTTCATTCAGTCAGTAGCTTCAAACTTTTCTGGTATATGAAAACATGTTTTCAATGGCAAAAATCAATGAATATTGTAAATGCACAAACAGTAATATCTCCACATTGCAAGGTGCAATTCTGAAATTTTTTGCTTTTTCCTGCTAATCCTAGCATGATAAAGAAGATTCAAAGAGAGTGAGATGCCAGCTCCTTTTCATTCAGTCA